>NC_036462.1:14713931-15016961 GCF_002775205.1 Xiphophorus maculatus | reverse complement strand
TCTGTGGAGGGACAAAACATTAGGATGAGAAGGATTTTATTGCTGTAATGCCAATGCAGATGTTTTTTTAAATTTATTATTATGATGGATTTAAATAAATAATATAAATAAATGTAAATAAATTCCAAACATAAACTTCTTATTCAAATTTAAAATACAAAGTTGCCATATTTATGAAAAATTCTGGTAAATTTTGACAAAATCTGTTTCTCATTTGATTATTTTTGACGTATTTAACATTTACAATAACAACTTGTACTGTAATGCAGCCATGAAATAGCAGCTATAGAATTGCTGATCTTAGCTATAAAAACGTGCGAGAGCAGAAAAACTCACCGATGCGACTCGGATTTGCAGCCGACGGTCCCAGATTCAGATACTCTGGCAAGCCGCTCCACACCTGAGCAGGAATTTCCTCCAGACTCTCCACTGACTCTCCGGAAAAAGCCATGATCCACACTAAGTGACGCAAACAGTGGAGGAAAAAACAAACAACGCACTGAAAGTTACTCAAGTTATCAGAAAAACTTCAGTTTTTAAAATGTTTCGTCGTCACATCAGCTGCAACACGAAGTATGAAAAATGGGTGAATTCATCGTTTTTCTAACAAACTTGAAGTTTGATGCCACATTTATCAGACTTTCACTTTATTTTGTAAAGATCATGTTTAACATCAGGAACAAACTTCCACTAGTTTTGATCATTTACATCTAAAACTCAATATTTATGCCCGCCGTATAAAAAGAAACATTACCTTTTTCTCAGCATTGAGTAAGTTGTTCCTAAATTTAAGCATTTTAGGAAAGCCTAGAAAGATGTCATGGCTTTTTAAACTTTTTTAATATGTTATTTCACAACAAAGGCGAGACAATAAATCAATTGTGTCTTTTTCTGCTGACTTCCACACAATAACAGTATATACTCTGATAAACAAATGATCAATGTCAATAGATAATATATCTGATAAAATATTTAATATTCAATATGTAGACCATATGCTGAACTGAAATCCAGAACCGCACAGCATTTTGGGAGATGTAGGCAGAGGAAAGGCTTTAGCTTTTCAAGGTAAGATAAGTAAGATTGGTGGCTTCAACTTACTCACTCACTCTTTGGTTACCTAGCAACTCATTCTTTGGTTACCTAGCAACAACCTACTGAGTAACTGGCACAGCAGCAGTTTAATGTTTCACCACTGTGACTCATAACTGCTGGGAAAAAAAGACTGAATTTAAACTGTTGATCAAACAGGAAATGTCACGCCACCAGTTTGTCAGTATTTCAGATATTTAAAACAAAAACTAATTAATAATTATATGAAATGATTATATCGTTTTTCAGCCATATTGTCCAGTCCTATTCATAACATTTGAATTAAATGGGCTGCATTTTAAGGAAACACCTCAAGCACTTGTTTTCTGAAACATCATAAAATAAAATAAAAAATAAAAAGATATTTCAAGAAGTGAAACTCATCCAAGTGCTTCTCTTTACTCTGGCTCCCTGTAGCTCAGAGAATATACTTTAAAATACTGCTGTTGGTTTATAAATCACTGAACAGATACTGAAAGTACTGAATGTACCACGATACATTAAAGGTCTGCTGTTGTTGTGTCAACCTTCCAGAAAAGTCATAGTTCTGGTTCTGGAGGCCAGAACCAGAACCAAACATGGAGAAGCAGCATTCAGCTTCTATGCACCACAAACCTGAAACAAACTTACAGAAAACTGCAAAACAGCCGAAACACTGAGTTCCTTTAAATCAAGAATCAGAACCAGGGTCCTAAAAAGGCTCAACAACCATAAAGAAGGCTGGTTCTGTTCTGGTTCTGTTGTGGAGACGACCAGATCCACTGGAGATGATGGTTCAAAGGAAGATTTTCACATAAAATCAAGATGATTCTGGACAATCCTGACCATCCGCTCCATGAAACTAGAAAAACAGAATCAGAGGCTTCTTCTAATTGGCTGTAATACAGACTGCTACAGGAGATTTTTACTACCTACATCCATCAGCTGCTACAATAAAGTTTTAATTAAATGAGCTACAACAACTTTAATTTCCCTTTGGGATCAATAAAGTACTTTTGAATTTAATTAAGTTTAAACGCCATCTGTTTAGAGTTACCTTTGGTTTCTAGTAACTATGCAAAGTGATCAATACATTTGATGTGGATTTTATTGAGGATTTTGATGATCCCATTTGACAAAATGCAATGTTTGTTGATTGTTTCATAATTATTGACTGTACAGTATGATGTTTTTATGGTGTAAAGCACTTTGAGCTGCTTTATTGCTGAAATGTGATACACAAACAAACTTAACTCAAATCTGCTTTAAACTTGTTCACAATTTTTACTGTTTGTTTTCATGATGCCGTTTGTTCACAAAGGTCCTCCAACAAACCTCAGACTTTCACAGAACAGCCGGATTTATTAAATTACATACAGGAGGTTTTAATTAGTTGCATCTGAGTAAATAATAAAAATCATTCACGGTAACAATTATGCAGTGCTTCCTGTTGCTCTGTCACATAAAATCCAAATAACAACAAGAAAAAATTAGAAAAATTCAAAGTAGATGAAGAATGTCACAAAATGTTACAAAAAATAATTTTAAAAGTGTTTTTCTTGTAAGAATGATTCAAATTTCCTCCCCATTTTCTTAATTCTTGCTCCCTCGTCTTATATCTCCATCCAGGAACATAAATATGTTTTCTTCCTCCAAACTGAGAGGAAAGCTGATTGTTGAGGACAACAATAAGAGGTGGGCTGGGCTCTCACACTCATCACCTTCATTAAATATGAATCCATCCCACACGGTCCCAGCGCAGACACCCTAACCAGTCTGACCTGACATAAACATCAGGAAACCCACCATGGAAACCAGCAGAAAAATGACAGCAGAGACGAACATTATTCTCTTTGTCTCCATCTGACTGGATCAGCTTCGCCTTGTTTTGTTTTTTAGCTGATTCCTGCTAATAAAATGCATCAACTTTTTATTGGCCAGCCCATTCACGTTAATTAATTCATTCATTTATTTATTTATTTTACTGAAGTTGCGATCGGACATCTTTAAACCTCCCTCCGTAGCTGAAGTTCAATCAACAAACCATTTTTTTTTTTGCACCGCCTCTGCGCGTACAGCGGAGTGCGCAAAGCGGATTTTCACAGCGTTTCTCTACATAAAAGTTGAATAAAAGAGGTTATTTAAAAGGTCCAGAGCAGCAGCGGCTGAAGGATGTAGTTTATTGTTACCCCTGGCTGTATGCAAGCCGTCCTCTCCCCTTTTCTCTCTCTCTCTCCCCCCCGATCCTGCTGCTGCTGCTCCGGAGTAAGGTGGTTCGCTGAGGCTTTTTCTGCCCCCACGTTCCCTCCCGTAAGGTGGTTTTTGGGGAGCGGGGTGTAGGATACTCGGAGCCGCACTTACCTGCGTTTGTCTGGGACCTGGGGGCTTGGGGTTTTAATGCTCTACCTGCTTTCCATCTGCTGAAAATGGCGGATGGAGGCTTGAGTCGGGAGGCTTTTCACTGGAGTCCGGGTCGTGGTGTGGTGGAGTTGGGAGAGGCAGTCTGTCAGAGCCGATGGTGGAGCTGCGAGGCTCAGGTCAGACCGGGAAAAGGCAGCTTTTCTAGGAGGCTGTTTTCCTCCTGCAGGTCCGGTCCACTCTGCAGCCCCACAGCCAGAAACCAGGCCAATTAAGTAGATTCATCTGTGAGCATAATGGGCCTGTAGGATGGTGCCATCTGTGCGTCCATGAATAGCCGAGACGAACTCAAGAAAAGGAGGAACAGGGATGTTTAACTTGGAAAAGCAACAGGAAATTCACCTTTCTTTGCATTTAGTTAACATTTTTAGACAAATACGGGCTGAAAACAACAAGTTATTGTCATCTCCAGGACTGGTTGGTCTTAAAATTTTAATATAAAACATTAAAAAAAGAAGGTGGTAAGTAATTAAACTAAGTTTATTTTAAGGATTAGAGTTGGTCTATGAAAGCTCATTGGACTATATTCAACACAATTTAAGTTTTTAAAAAAATATTTCAACTCAGATTTTTTTCTAGCTACTATCTATAATAATATTTACTGATTTCCTTATTGAGTGACTACAGCAATTAATTTTTCTCTGCACTTCAAAAACAGAAAAATCTTACCAAGCATTTTTTTTTTTTGTCTAGTTTCAAATGCAAATATGTCATTACGCTTTAAATAGGACAAAACTGTTTTCAGCAGACAGAGGAGCTTGTTTTAAGCAAATAATTCTTGAATATTGATTTTGAAAATATTGTAGATCCACTGCAAGATTATTTCACTTATAACAAAACATTTTCTGCATGTTCTAGAGAATAATCTGCCAGTGGAACTAGTACTTTTAAAAATCAAAATTCAAGAATTATTTACTTTAGCAAACTCCTCTAGCTTGATAAAGTTACTTGTAAGTTAGTTTTGACTTATTTTAAGTGTACAAAGACATTTACAAAAGAAACTAGACAAAAAAATGCTGTAAGATTTTCTGTTTTTGCAGTGCAAAGAAAAACAAATGATTGTTGTAACTCAAACTGATACAGGAGACGTCTGGTGAAGACGGATAAATGTTGTTAGACCTCAGACATAATAGCCAGAAAAATACTCCAGATGTTTTTAGATTGTTTACTTATGTATGAACCCTGAACAGGAGTATCTGGTTTATATCAACATTTTTAGATTCTGTTTCTGCTTTTGCTCTTTTCTTTGGTTTGTTATTTGTTTGTATTTCCTTTTAATTCATGTAAAGCACTTTTAATTGCCTTGTTGCTGAAAATGTGCTATATAAATTACCTTACCTGGACCTGACCTTGGTTCAGGTCCTGGACCTGACCTTGGTTCAGGTCCTGGACCTGACCTTGGTTCAGGTCCAGGACCTGACCTTGGTTCAGGTCCTGGACCTGACCTTGGTTCAGGTCCTGGACCTGACCTTGGTTCAGGTCCAGGACCTGACCTTGGTTCAGGTCCAGGCCTGGCGTTGTTTTGTTTGACCGTTCTCCCAGTGCATGCTGGGTTTTCTCTGGGTACTCCAGCTTCCTCCAGCTCTCCAAAAACACGACTGCTGGGTTAATTGGTTTCTCCAAACTGCCCTCCGACATGAGTGTGTTCCCGTGTGTCCGTCAGCGTCACAGAGGTCAAATGTCAGCCTAACAATGACGTGTCTGGACTGTGGCAGGGAGCGAATCCACTCATGCATGGGGAGAACATGGAGAAAAACCAGAGAGGGGGTTTAAATCTTTCTGCTGCAAGGAAAAATATTGTTAGTGTTATAAAGAAATGTGTGTTTAATCATTTAGATCTGTAATTTCTGTTTAGGGGTGTCCAAAGTGTGGACCGAGGGCCATTTGTGGCCCCCTTGATGATTTTATGTGGCCCCCAATTGCAATTCTGCAATGAGGCAAACTGGTTGATGTGCTTCTTTTCTCACAAAAAAACAACAAAATAAAAACAAAAAATGTTTCGGTGTTAGTGGTAGAGCAAGCTAACATTTGGGTTTCTGCATTTATCTTATTTTTGCAATAAATAAAACCAAAGAAAAACAAAATAAACAACTCAAAAGAACAGTGCTGTCCTATTATTTATGTTTTGGAGCTACAATCATCTATGGATCACTTTTTTTTTTTTTTTTTACAAATATCTGTCAGTTTTGTTCATTTCAAACCATTTAAAATTAAATATTGAGCTGATAAAATAATAACAAAAAGCTATAATATACTTTATTTTTTTATTAATGCAATAAAAGTGAACATTATTTTTCCCCTCCAGCTTCATGATTGTTTCTCTGCATTAGAAACTAATTTTAATCTCCTTCGTGTTGCTCATGGACATTTCTCTGTTTCTTTCTTCATTTAGTTTTTTCCTGCTTGTCACATGAAAAACTCTTCGATCAGATCGAGATCAGCAGACTTTGGAAGATATTTCTGTGATTTACTTGCATGGTTGCAGAGTTTGTCCTTTGCAGAGTGTTATGAAATGTTTTTATTTACTAACGGTCACCAGAAGGTATTTATTTCCTCCCAGAATGCAGCTGCTGGTTTTTCCATCCACTTATCGCTCTGAAATATGTACTTCATTTAATTTTTGCTGCTGGTTTTATCTAGAGTCAGATCCGGCTGCGGATGAGAAATATGGAGAATATCTTTCATCTGTTCAGTGGATAAAGATTCTCACTCGATCTGCCTCACTAATTTATGAGGCAGCTAAAGCAAAAATCAACACTTTAAGGTAAATTTATTATTTGTTTGCATTGCTCCATAATTCCTTTAAGACTTTAGCTTTTGTTTTAATCCTTTAAAGTGTTCTTAGATTTTATGTTTGTCCTTTTACCTTACAATTACAAGTTACTATTAAAAAAAACCTTTAGAACCAATAAATATTTCAACAGAACCTCAAAAAACATTAAAATTAAAGAACAGATGAAGAACAAAGTCACTGACGTCTATCTGACTGGAAAAGTTAACAAAGCCATTTTAAAAGGACGGTGTTTAGTATTTTCCAAAATATGTTTGACGTTGCAGTTTACCGCCTTCAAATTGGGTCTCTGTCTCTTTAAGAAGCTCCTGCTCTTTCTGAAACGCCGTCAGGAAGTCATCACAACAATGTTCCTCCAGTAAGCTTTCAGCATCATCTTTAGGAGCTTTTCGCTGAGAACTAGTTTGTATTAAAAGCTCAAAGATGTGCAGTTCCACTAGGTGTTTGCTAATTGCTGCTGCTAGTCTGGAGGAGCTCAGTCACCATTTTTATTTTTCATATTTTTTGTAGTTCAAGTTCAAAGATGCTGAAACTACAAGTGGATATGGAGTTAATTCAAATCAATAATCATATCTCTCCTGACAGACACATGATCAATACCAATAGATAAAATAGTTAGAAGGTTCGATAAGGTCACTGATCTCTAATCCAGAACCGCACAGCATTCTGGGAGATGTAGGCAAGAGGAAAGACTTTAGCTGCTTAATCAGCTAAGCAAAGATGGTGGAATCAACTAACTCGCTCACTCCCTCTTTCGTTACCTAGCAACGCACTCACTCTTTGGTCACCTAGCAACAATCTGTTGGGTAACTGGCGCAGCAGAAGTTTAAGGTTTCGCCGCTGTGCCTCATAACTGCTTAACAAACAAACAACAAAAACAAGGCTGTGGAGTGAAAACTGGATAAAACAGAAAGGTTTGGTTGAATTTCAGATATTTAAAACAACAAAAAGATGAATAATTATCAATAACGAATGATATGAAACCCTTTGTCGTGTTTTTCAGCCATATTGTCGAGCCCTGTTGAATTGACTCACACAGTCCCACCCGGCATGGAGGAAGGTAAAACACACATCCAGCACACAGGGATACAACAAGCATGACTTTTTAAAAGCACACTGTTCCTGGTGGAAAAACCCTCTAATGGGGATAATTTAAAGCAATTTTCCAAAGAAGAGTTGGGTCAGCATTCCTCCACAGTGATGCGAAAGGCTCATTACGAGTTATCGCAATGGCGGAACAACCAGTTATTTAGGGAGCAATTAGTTCTTCCTCATAGAGCCAAGCTGAACTGAAGCTGGTGGAGAGGCTGCAGTCAAAATGAGAACGACCCGCAGATCAACTAAAGGTTATCTGAGCTCTGCTTGGAGATATAAAGAATGACTCAAGACTTTTGCACATTACTGAGTACAGAGAATTTAATAAATCACTGCCGACTCGTTACCTTTACATTAGTTCAAGTAAAAGCTCATTTTTCCTGACTAAACTTCTTAGTCGTCATTATTTTTTGCGTCACATTGCAGCTTTTATATTTAAAAACACGCATGTTGTGTTTGTGGCCACTAGAGGCCGCTGTGCGACCACAAACTGTCAGCTGCAGCACTGAAATGAGAAGCAAACCACTGAATTATTGTTCCTCCTGCAAAGGATTTAACATTTTCTACTCTTAATGATTATGGGAGGACTGTTGCTACACACGTTTTATATTTTGACCTGATGTAGTTGTGGTTTTTGGTGACAGGTTGTCCAGACATCATCTTTCTGACAGGTGAGAAAAGGAGGAAGTTACATAAAGCGTGAACTTCAGAGTCTGGTTCTGAATTTTCAAGGTTTTTATTCAGAAGTGAACTAACTTTCTGGAGGAGTATGTCCAATTTAAGTGATTTTTTATGTGGTAAATTAAAGTCAGAATTATGACAAAAGAACCTGAATTATAAGAAAAATAACAAATTATCTGATTAAAGACAGAATTCCAATAAAAAAATAGATTTCAGAAATTAAAGGCAGAGTTCTGAGAGAAAATCTAGATTGCAAGAAAATTGTTAAATTCTAAGAAAAAACTCCTCTGAGAATAAAGGCAGAATACTGAGGAGAAAAAATATGAATAGTAAGAAAAAATATACATTTTCTGATTAGTCAAAATTCCAAGAAAAAATAAATAACTTCTGAGATTAAAGTCAGAAGTCTGAGGAAATTTGTTAGAATACTTCTGAGTTTTATGCAGAATTCTGAGGGGAAAAAACTGAATTATACACATATATATATATATATATATATATATATATATATATATATATATATATATACAGTATATATATATATATAATGAGAATAATGAGAAATTACATATATACACACACACACAAGTCAGGATTATGTCTCTTTTTCTAATCGCCTTCTGAATCTCATCTGAGTTTTACAGAAGACTTTCTTCTTCTTGAGACTTTATTAATGAACTTTATAAAACCTAGTAAGGCTGTTGGAGCTGCTGACTCGGGTTTTGCCGCCTCATGTTTAGTAAAAGCAGACCAACATGGATGCAGGTCGCCGCCGTTTTGTGTTCCTCGTCATGTAAACTCGTCTCCTGAGTGCAGATGCTGTCAGAGTGATTGATCTGCTGCTGAAGAACTCGACATGTAAAATAAAACGTCTGGCTGCTCACGCAGAGCGACACTTTGCACTTTATCTGGTTTCACGACGCACTCGACGTTCCTGAAAAACATTTCAAGACTTTATAATCACATCACTGAGCTGCAATTAAATCATTTCAACATTTTTTTAATTATTAATTATGTTTGTATTAATTGTGTCTGCAGTCAGGCTGAGATAATTATTGCCAACAAATGCACAGAATATATATATTTTTTTAAGAAATGATGACAAGGATGTTTTTCTGCATAACCTACATAAAAGAAAAAGCATGAAACAATTTCCATAATAAAAGGTTTGGAAAGTGGAAATTTTGCAAATTAATAACCGTAAGTATTAAAATGTGTTTGAATTATATATAATGAGGGATTTGTGTCGCGGCAAAATGTCAGTTTCATTTTTATCTAAGTGCTTTATGTGATTAGGAACATTGTAGATATATAAAAAAACGAGGAGCAAATTTCTGCCAAAAAACTCAGAAATCTTTAGATTAATCTCAAATTTTCTTGAAAAAGCTTGAGTTTCTGAGTTTGAAAAGTAAAAAAAAAAGAGGAAAATGCTAGAAAAATATCCAAAATTTAGATTTTTTTTCCTCTAAAATTTTCTAGAAATAATTTCTGAATCTGAAAAGCTGAAAATTTGCTAGAACTAATTCAGAAATTTCCTTGAAAAAAAAAATGGAAATGTATTGATTTGAAAAGTTTAAAAATTGCTAGGAAACTCAAAAACCTTTAGATTAAGTTTAGAAAGCTTCCCATTTTTTTTGAGTTTAAGTAAAAAAACATTTGAAATTTCTGAGATGCATCTTAAAAATGTTTGACTTTTCAAACTCAGAAATTTCCAAGTTTTTTCTAGAAATTTCTTTAAGTAAATTTCAAAATGTCTTTTTTTTTCTTGCAAACCTTTGATTTCTGGTACTCAGAAACGTCCTCGTTTTATTAAGAAAATTTCAGATTATTTTTCAGAAATGTGCTCTTTTTCTACCTATGGCGGCCTCAAGACATACAGCCAGATACATGCACGCTAGCGCCCCCTGCAGTCAGAGAATATGATGGGTGACAGAATTTGGTGCTGCACTGGAGCTGCTGTAACAGAAGAAGACAGAAAACTAACAACGTCTTACGATCCTCCAAACTTCCCAGTTTTGTTGTGAGTTTACGCGACAGACCGACACCAGGTTTATCTGTAAAGGAGAAAGAGAGAATTCACGTTCAATAAAAATTCATCCCAGATGTCCGACTTCCTAACAGGAGTTTAAAACAAGGTCAGTTTCCAGAATAAATGCTGCGTTTTAAATTATGCGCAGCTCAAAATCACCTGAAGCAGCATCAGCCTGTTGACTCACCGCCTGCCTGTTGTGCAGCAGCAGAGACGGTTCTTCCTTATTTTATAAATATATTAGTTTTTTTTTAAAGAGATATTTCTGAATGCAGTCGAAAAGGTTTCACTTTTATTAAGTGATTATGTATCATTATAGAAAATAAATAAATGTAGCTAAAGTATGAAATAATTTTAAAATTTTAATTGTACAATGGAAAATACTGTCAACTTCCACATGTTTACATTTGCACCGTTATCAATAATCTGCTTTTATATTTTCTTCACATTATTTATTATATAAAACTTATACATGTTTATATTTGTAAGGATGTTTTACGTTTCATACTTTTTAAAAAATCTTTTCAGTGGCATTCATGCGAAAATGACAAACATTGAAGCGTTTGTCCACTTTCTCCTTTAATTTGCATCAAGGAGTTTTGGTTTGTTCATCTGTTAAAGTCTTTATTCTGCAGTAAACACCAGAGCATAGTTAGCAGAATATCAAAACATTCAATATTCTAATTTTATAAGAAATGTTACTGCAGGCTGTTGATTGGTCCAAGTCAGAATCATGAAATTGAGCTAAAATATTAAAATTAATCAGTATGTAATAACCTTCTGAACAAAAAGAAACCATCTTCATAGTGAGTATTAAAATAATTAAAATTCACTTTTATTGGATGTAAAACTAAAAATCTACACCTCAGATTATGGATATATTCTCCATTCAGCCACTTTTAAATGTTCAATGCATTTGAATACCTGGAAGAAAAAAAACAAGCTCAAATATCACATTATTCCACAGTGGAGTTACCATATTTTATTTCTTTAAGTGCCATTCATGCATATTGGGGGAAGGTGAGGATGGGTCGGGTCGGGTCGGGCGTTGGTATCGACAATTTTCTAATAACACTTGAGTTATTTTACAGCACTAAACAAATACAAAGAGTAGCTGTGTCACCTCATCGGACAACAAAAGTAATAAACCGTGCAGTAAACAAACAAACAGGGAGACAAAAAAAAAAAACAAAAGGGAAAGAAATGACAAAGACGAAATAAAAACAAAAACTACAAAATAAAAACACAAACCAAATATATACTTTCAACACTGAAAACACTGAATGTAGAACCATAAGTACAGGTAAAAGGTAGTGTCACACAAAAAGCCAACGCGTTTTCATCACATATATACAATATAGATATATACATACTGTCACCCTCTGATAGGACAATAACAAAATATTCTTTTCCCGCCTCTCTCTTATGAATCCCCCCCCAGGAGAAAACAGGGGATGATTGAAAAGACACATTCTGTACAAGCACAACAACACACCAGCACTGAATAAAACAGGCCCCAATCAGCAGTAGATGTTGGCAGTTCTCTCCAATGTTGTAACAAGGTTTATTTATTTTTTTATTGTTTTTTTTCTCCCCAATAATAATAATAATAATAATAACAATAATAATAATAATAATCTCTCTGGCAGGTACATGTCCAGCTGTATTTAAAAAAAACAAAACAGGAAGATGAAAAGTAAAAACTTCCACAAGAACGCACACAAACGGACAAAATGTAAAAACTGGGATCCAGTCGTTTCTTCACCTTTTCCCTTTTTTTGTTTTTTCTTTCCCCTTTCATCCAATCGTCTCCCGTCGGCGGGTGAGTTCGTGCAAAAGTCCGTTTCCTCAGTCTTCGCCCGGAAGAGCTGAAAGGCGCCGCCGTGACCCCGTGCCGACCTCCCAGAAGATTCGCGACTCGGTTCCGAGAAATTAGTTTGATAGAAACGCAAAACATGAGCGAGAGAGGAGCAGAGGCGAACACACGAGACTGGCAGGTTAAAAACAGAGAGAATGCGTTAAGAAATGGCAGTTTTATAAGCTTAAATCAGAGAACTTTGATTTTCTTCTGCACAGTGCAGCTTCTGGGTGTTCAAGATCTACGATCCACAGTATAAACCAGGCAAAAAAAGAAAAATCTACAGAATTTGGTTCTGTAATGTTCAACTGAACTAAAACAATAAAATAAACTGTTCGATCTCAAAGTGCCTCATTTTCACAACATATTGTGATATTTTAAAAATAATGAGAAAAATCAATGATTGTCATTTTAATATGAAGTCAAACAGCACAGCAACAGCAGGAGGCAAAACCCCGTTAAATAAAATAAAACAAACTAGTTCAGGTTAACGTGATCTGATGTTTGGTTAGAATAAAGACTGGAAACAAACCGAGGGTAAAAATATTGTGCTTAAGCTCCAGACATTAAAACAATTTAATGGATTTAAAAGCTAAATAAATTTAGGTTTAGTGACAAATTAATTTACTGAGAGGAAACCAGGAGACGCAACGATCAACCAGCCGGAGATCGAAACCGATCGACTTTATCGAAATATTAAATATTCGGTTTGTACCTGCACTTTTTAGATTAATATTAATCATAAACAAATTCATGCATAAATCAGGGTTCGTACATTTTACCAAACTAAAAATTCACTTTTCAAATGTTTTAAAATTTTCCTGGAGATAAAATACAAATAAACTAAAAAAGGTTCAATCCTAATTTATTACTGCTGTTAATTAAGTTTTGTGATAGCATTTGATATTCTGCAGCTAAAATATTGCAAAATGTTAAAATAAATTATGAAATTTTAACTGATCTAAAAATAAGAAAAGTTGGATCTGATTTAAATTCAGACTGTGAGGAAAAAATGTGTTTTTATTAGGCATCTGGTTTCAGCTGTAAATAATGCTTTCCAAATTTAGGTTTTCAGCTAAACATTAGATTTGGACTTTATTACAAAACTACGCAGTTTGAATATCAAGAACTTTTAAGGACTTTAGATACAAACCAAACCAACTCTCATAAATGCAAATGATCGATTTATTTTCTGTTGGATTCGAAAACAGGAACCTGCAGGCAGGTCTGTCACAATAAATCAATTAATCGCATAATCAATTAAAAAAAATCAATAACTTCTATTTGCATGATTTGTTCTTTCTCACACTGGACGATAAAAGTCTTCAGTCTGGTGTTTTGGTCTCAGCTGAAGCTTTTTATGAAACAGTTTTGTTTAGACTAAACTAAACTTTTGTTTAGTTTAGTTTATAAATCATTTAATTTGTTGTTTTGTTTATTTACAATCAATTAATCGTTTGATTGTTGATTCTATGTTGCTTTGTGTTTCTGTGTTTGTTATGATGTAAAGCACTTTGAAATGCCTTGCTGCTGAAATGTGCTATACAAATAAAATTTGATTTGATTTACAATGTTTTCCATTTCCAGTGTAAAATATTTATTAGAATTTAAAGTTTATTGATCTTTGAAAATCTGTTCTTTCATCATTATTATTATGACATTATAACTAATTGAAAAGGGTCTCAGAACAATATTATCGTTTATTACAATAACTTCTGGGACAATTTATCGTCCAGTAAAATTTGTAATTGTGACAACCTGCAGGTAATGTTTTCTACTCTATGTGCTCTAGTTCTTTAGCATTATTAAAATCAGAATCTGTCAGGAAAAGTAATAATAATAATAATAAAAAATAAAAATAATAATCACTGCAGGTGGAGGTAAACGTTTGCATGTGCTATTTATTAAAATCCGATATGAAAATAATCCCCTTCACTTTGTAAAATTTGATTTATCACCAAACATGAACCAGGTTTGTTTTATTTATTTATTCTCAGTCCTTTAAACCGAGAATAAACCTAATCAGATTAAATCTTGCAGGTTTATTTAGAGTAGGGGTGCACCGATTGCAGTTTTTAGGCCGATCGTAGATTACCGATCTTAAAAAAGCCTGAACTGCCGATACCGATTTATTTTGTATGAAATGTTGCTGAATAGAGGAAGAAAGTGGAAGAGTTGGTTGGTAAGTACTGTGGAATCGGCTCTGATAAATTGGTGCACCTCTAATCTGGACAACAGTTTTCAGTCTTTATGCTAAACCGATTTGTTAATTTCTCAACTCCCAGATTAAAAAGCCTGAATATAATCCCAGAAACATCGTGCTACTCCTTCAAACAGAGACACAGTGTTGCAGCTGGAGAGCACCAGAACGGTAAAACCCGATGCAGCGCAGGAAAGCGGCCAATCAGAGCGGCCGCTGCAGGACGGCAGCGAGTCGCGGGATAAAACGGGATCGGCTTTGCATCTGGAAGCCAAGTAAACAAAAGGTACTCATGTGCAAAGGGCTCATCCTCCTCTAACCATAGTGTCTCTTTAGGCCAGCAGCGGTCTGACCGTGGAGCCGGTTCTGGAGAACCTTCGGGTCGCTCCACTGCTCTGTGCTTGAGAAAACCTCCTGGGTCTGCCTGCGTGAGCCGCCTGCGTCTCCTTCACCGTGTGCTTCATGCTCACACAGAGCCGAGGTGAGTGCAGCCAACAATCGGAGCCCTAAAATTACAATATATAAAAAAACAACAACAACAACAAACTCCCACAAACGCCTCATCTGTTCCACCGACATGTGAATTTTATCCTGTCCTGATTGCATCAGACTCTGCAGGGAGCATCAAAATATCTCTAATGTTCACAAACAGATACTTTACTATCGATCATTAGGGCTGATTATTTCAGTAATCAATTGTTCTATTGAACAAATCTGAAAAAAAAATGGCCACATTCTGCAGATCTTTGATCTAAGCATAAAAAGATGCAAATAAAGAATGCAATTCCTTTTTTAAATTGGAATATATTAAATTTTTATTGCTTAAAAAGCAATAATAGCATCATTAACAAATCATTTGTATCAAAGGATGAATCTGAAGTTTAATATTTTTAATGTGAAAAGCTCAGCCCTTTCTATCAACATCTGCTGACTATTTCTGGATTAACCGCTTAATAATTGATGCTTAATCTGAGTTTTTACATAATTTGAACCAGATTAAGCTAAATCTACCACTTATGGAGATATTTACAGAAAAATAATATTTTTTTATCTTAAATGCAAAATGTGTATTTTTAACACAGTTTTGGCTTAATTACTGCTTTGCCGTCGTATACTAGAGTTAATGATCAATCGATTACTAACAATCGATTACTAAATTAGTTAATTATTTCAATAATTGAGTCATGATTAATCAGATAGTGCCCTATTGATCATTAAATAAAATCTCACTGAAGTATGTTTTCCCTGAATGAAACGTTAGTTTAATCATTTTTCTCTCTTTATGTTTTCTTGCAGATGTTGGTCTAGTTTTAATATATTTATTATTTGGGATCTGAGATGCAGTTTCAGACGTTTCTGTGGCTGAATAACTGAGATGTAAATGGAGGTTCAGACTGATCTTTATTATTAATCTAGTTATGTATTAAATTTCTTAATCTGTGACCTGAGTCCATATTTCCTACCACAAACAAGTAGAAACGGTATGACAGTAAAAAAATCCTTGAATCTTCATCCAAATAAAACTTAACTCAGACGTATCGTGATTCTTACAGATTATCTAATGGTTTTTGAGTGGTAGCATCTTATTTAGTGAACAATAGAGACTAAAACAGTTTTGAGTTTCGTTGAATTTCTAAAGGTGCTACAGTTTCTCTTACGAATCTAAACAACTCTAAACTTCACAAGACGCAGATTCAATTCAAAGATCTGTTTTCACACTCCTGGTTTTATCTTCTCGATATCAAAATTCATTCATCTTTAAGTGTTTAAGAGCGAACGATGAGAGTCTCTGTTCTCCCATGACACACAGAGAGCCGGACACAGCACCCTGTGGGATCCCTCTCCGGCTCAACTCCTGGTTTTAAAACAAGTAAAATAAAATCAAACCAGTGGGGATAAAAACAAACAAAACACCCTGTTCAGATTTTAAACATTTGTAAACCTGTTTTCCCCAGAAGCGACCAACGAGCACCATCACGTTACTCACAGAGACAGACGGCCTGTGTTTTCTTAAAAAAAATAAAAATAAAGAAACATGAATGAAATGTGTTTATGAAGTAAAATATCATAAACACAAAAAAATAAACAGAGGGGAGAGAAAGTTGGAGAGAGAGAACTTCATCTTAGAGGCAGCTGAGGCCTATGTCGACACGAGAAGAATTACAAGCTGAACACGTCGCTCAAATCACATGACAGTTAAGGAGCAGAGGGGTCAGGGGTCAGGTGGGGGGGGGGGTGTGTGTGGCAGGAAGAGGATGTTCTGGGTAAGAGGAGGGGGCTGGCTGAGGAGGTTCACTGTTACTGAGCTCCACTCGTCTCCAGACGAGAACAGGTCTGACTAAACATGATTGTCTTCAAAGTAACATTTTCTGGTTATGGTTCGCCGTGTGGACAATTGTCAGGACTCTGAAGTCTGTGGGGTTTTTCACCGTGTCAAACGTTCCTCTGCATCACACAACCTGCGGCCTCGTCGGCTCAGCCTGGCCTCCTCCGGGTTTCGCCCCCCCTCCTCCTCCATCGGCTTGGACTTGCTTTAACGGGGAAGTGGAGCGTCTAGACGATGGAGTCCCAGTCGAAATCGTCCTGGATGTCGTCGGCTTGCATGCGATGCATCTGGAAGGTCCTGGAAGGTATCATGTGCTGCTGGTTCATCTGTGCATGGTGTCCTGAAGGAAACAAGCGTCAAAACATGGCAGATTGTTGTTTCATTTTAAAAAGCCAAAGTTTTTGAGTTATTTTGAAGTTCTTGAACGACAGTTCTCCAGGGTTTTGATATTTTCTTTGGACTATTTGACTGTTCTTCACTCATTTTCAATAGAGGGATTATCAGTGGACGTCACTCTATTGCGCATGTTGCCTTCAGAACAGGCAAGAATACATTATTATAATTTAAACTATTTACAATTAGGCTTATAAAATTATTTACAACTAGCAACCGGTGCAGATCACCTCTTTGTCTGGTGAAACTCCCGTATGCAGCCTTGCGGCGTCTGCAGTTGTCAAAGGTTTTATTTTTATCCTCTCTGTACTTCACACTGCAGCCGGTTCAATCTGCTGCATTTTTAATTTCTGAGTTTATCACCTGCCTTGATGGATGCAGCTACATCTTCACTTCTCTATAATTGTGACCAAACTAGGAAGAAATGATTTTATTTGTCCTCTGCACGCTAAATAAGAATTCCGTCAATTTTTAAAATAAAAACGTAAATTTTTTTATTTCTTATTGTTCACCACGTATATGTTTGATTTATTTAGAGCAGGGGTCTCAAACTCCAGTCCTCAAGGGCCACAGTCCTGCAACTTTTAGATGAGCCTCTGCTGCATCACCTGAACAGAATAATTAAGACTCTGGAGAACTGATCTACACAAGGAGGAGGTAATTAAGCCATTTGATTCCAGTGTTTTGTACCTGTGGCACATCTAAAAACTGCAGGACAGCGGCCCTTGAGGACTGGAGTTTGAGACCTGTGATTTAGAGGGACTCAACATATCATTGAGAGCTGATGATCTTACTGTGAACAAATTTCTTTATGTAATATTCAACATTTGAGCCATTTTCTCTAGACATTTATCGACTCACCTGCTTATGGACCATTAAGACTAATCATGCCAACTTATTTCAACACGCTGCGATAAACGACTGTAATACGCCAACAACATGCTAGCTAGTGTTAAAATGGCAAGATAAATGCAGGTAACCATGGACACCAGAGAGAATTTAATGGACGGCTCAGCTCTTTCTGCAGTCAAGTTGCATCCGCTGCGTTTACAAACAAATAATCCTTCTATTGACAGAAGAGATGGGAATCGAGAACCGGTTCTCAGTAGTTCAGTTGAATAGATTCCTCATCGGTTAATGTGTGACGTATTTGCGTGATGATGTGTTGCACATGCTCCGTATTTTGCTTAAGAAAATGTCCAAGATGGCGTCGCAGCAGAAGCAGCATGTTTAGATCTTTAATCACAATAAAAGGAGAAAATACATCCAACATCCTCAAACAGTTGACCACACAGCATGTAACCGATTTGTACAAATGTAAAGTGTTGATATGTTGCTTAGCAACATGTGGTGACTCTGGAAGGGGGCGGAGCTTTGAGCGCAGGATCTCCAAGGAAACGTTAAACTACTTATTGTATTGATGTTATGAATAATCTGCATCTCATTAACATTTGCAGTCATATTAAATAAATTAGAATATATTTTCCGATGAGGCTAATTTATTATGTTAAAAGCATAAAAACTGTTGATGTTAAAAATGTTTATTTGACAGAGGGATTCTTATTGCTTAAGGTAGTTTTAATTTAGTTTGAATCAAATATAACATGGTGCATATCTTGAATTAAAGAGTCTATTTCCTAACTCAACGAGAATCGATAAGGAATAAAATCTACAATCTGACTAATCGACTCAGCCTTAGAGCGGAGGTTCAGCTCTCTCAATTTTATCAGTAAACATTTTGTGTGTTTGCAGATCTTTTTGAAATTATGAACTGTTTTGGTTTGTGAAAAACCCAAAATCCAAACGCCACATTGAGGTCTGACATTATTAAAAAGTGGAAAAGGTTTAAGCGGTATGAAGAGGGAATGATTTCTCAGAGCAGCGTATTTATGGGGTGAAGATGCTACCTGTCATTGTGGGTCCCGTGTTGCTCATGGGGGGCATGTGGGGGTATCCGGGGGGACCCATCATGGGGGGCATACTCTGTCTTGTGTCCATGTAGAGGTTTCCTGATGATTAAATTAAAAACAATCAGAAGCATTCTCTGATATTCAGCAATACTGAATCTATAACATCGTATATTAACAAAACAAAACAATGTCAACATAAAACAGTATGTGTAGTTCACTGTTCACTTTAGGCTCTGTCATTTTCTCCTACTACTCTCCATTTTAACATCATTTGGTGGTATTAATGTGCTGTTTATTTTTCTTTTTCTTTAAAAAGTAGAACCGGATCAGTGATTCTACATGTAGTGTCTTTCTTTCTTACTACCAATATAAATGTGACCCATTTGTCCTGTAAAGTGCATTGCGATGTCATTTGTGATTATTTCACGTTATTTAATTCATCTACACAACCCATTCTTAGCACAGACACTCCAAATAAATCACTTTTTAAAACATAAACGACTTTAAGCTTCTGCAGGCGTACGGACCTGTGTTGAGGTGCTGGCCGGGTTTGTTGGTGTGCATGGCGCCGTGACACACAGGACTCTGTACCGCCCCCTGCTGCTGAATGACGCCGGTACGAGCAAAGAACTGGTTGATGGACGAGCAGAGGTCCGCAATCTGAGTGGGTTCAAGGCACCAATTGTTCAGCTCAGCCTGTCTCATGCTTTCTCTTAAACCTTTGGAGACAAATGCAACATTTTTGGAAATGAATGAAAACTGGAACAGTTGGCTTTCCAAAGAATGTAACGTAGCAAACGAACAACATGTCTGCAGCATATATTCATCATATCAGCAACCTTCAGTGGGTGATATTTAAAAAACATCCTACCTTGCATTCCTTGACTCTTAATTGGATAAACTGACCTGCTGAGCTGGGTGTTTTGGTAATTAAAGTTGAAGGCGGTGTTATTTAATTGAAGAGCTCAGTTTAATTAAAGTTGTAATCAACTCTGGAGTGCCGACACATCAGCACTCAATCAAAGGCTGGAGCAGAGCTGTACATCCAGCCTCTGCTTTTAACATCAGAGGAAATTAATCTGGAGTCCAGATCACTCTCAGGTGAGTCTCGCTGTGTGGATTCATCACTGATTTATTTCTAATGTTTGTTTTGACTTGAAGCAAACAAAAATAAAAATTCATATGATACAGGACTTAGCTGGATTATTAATGTAGAAATGTTATGTAGACACAATCACCCAGAGCTGAACTCAGAAAGTGAAGAATTACGGAGAGGAAGATGTGATGAAGATGACCTAGAGGTCACTATGAAAGCCTCCTTTCACCTCCGTGCCACGCCGCATTGATGCAGTAAGTCAAGCTGAATGTTGCTCATGTTGGAGCAGATCTGCTACGTTTGTTCTGATTTGATCCTAATTTTATCCTGTTTTCATAACTTTTCTGTCTGTTCATCAGTTATGTTTGTGTAAATGTTTTCATTTGTTCATTTTTTTTTTTTTTGCTTTGTGTACCGTTTGACTTTTTCTGCTTGCTTGTCTTAGGACAAAGAATGAATTTAGCTATTGTGCTAATTCCTGCATATCTACTCTGCCATGAATTGTGGCAGAGTATATTTAAAAAAATGAAATCTTTTGTTCATTTTTTTTGGTCAAGACATTGCTGTTTTTGGACAATTTTTTTTTTATTGTCCCCCCAAATAAGTTTTTTTGGTATAATTATTCCCTGTAATTTTACTTTTGAACAGTTGTTATGCCATGGCAATAAAATAATTTCTGTTATTTCTTTAAACAACTCGGAGCAACTGATTAGCATCTCAAAGCTCAAATGAGCTCGACTCCATGGCTCTGTTTTCAAACCGTACAGCCAGACAGATTTACAGAGGAACAGCAAAAGCAAATGAGGTGGATTAGCAGTCTTTGCCTAGAGCTGATGATATATGCTGATAATTCTGTCACTGGATGTTGAGGTGTTAGCATTCTATGTCATCATGAGACATACAGCAACTGTCTTCAGTCAGAGGTATCGTCAGATATGTTCAAGACTGACTGCTTCTGGAGAGTGTTTGAAGATACTTCGATGATATGACTGAATGAAAAGGTCTCGACCAAGTAATGGCTGCTTTTTCAGAAAGCTGACATGTCTGTATTAAAATAACTTGTTTTTTGTTTTTCCTCCTGTAATTTTCTAATAAGGTGAATTTTGGGTTGTCATTAGTTGTAAAAAACAAAATAAACCATTAAAAACTATTGAGCTGGGTTTCAAACTATAAAAAGTTTCACTTTTTAAATCAAATTAGTTGGAAACTGAGTAATTCTTTATCCTAATCCTTTTCAAATTAATGGAATTACAAACAAAAACTATTTTTATACTATTCAGATTTTTTGAAACTGGATGACAAAAGTCTTCAGTTTGGTGTTTGGTCTCAACTAGCTCTTTTTTTAAGGAGAATTCTGTTTACAGAGACTTCATAATTAATTTTTTGTTGTTTCTCTTGTTTTTTTAATTTATTTTGATTATTTAAAATGTTTTCCAGTTCCAAAGTTTATCAATTTGACAATGTGTTCTTGCATCATTATGGCATTATCATTATATTACTTCAAAACAACAACATTATCGTTTATCCCAACAACTTATGGCACGATTTAACGGCCAGCAAAATTGGCTGTAGTGACAGTCCTATTATGAATAATAAAATCCTGAGTGCAGGTTGGAATATAAACTAATGGTGCAGGGTTTATTAGTGCAACAGACCTTGGAAAGGAGAAAGGTCGACATCAGCCCAGTTGTAGCTGCTGGCGATACGACAGCTTTCTTTCAGGGCATCCAGATTCGGGTACCACTCAGACCGTAAACCTGCAACACAAACACAGAACATCATATCTGTAACTCTAAGAAGAGCATAAAATTAAGAAGTCATAAAATCAAATTTAATTCTGGAGGAATTACGGGTTTGCTGGCACCAAGCTGCTGAATAACAACTGTTTTTTTTATTTATTTTATTTTAACAGACTGTAAGGCCACATTATGCATTTTCACTGCAGTCACGTTTTTGCATTTGTGCTTGCGGTAATCTGGAGCCAAACGAAAGAGGAGACATCAACTAATCTGACGGTCGAACAGTTCCTGGAAGTGGCCACTAGGAGGAGCCAGTGTCTCTATAAATCATGCTGAAGTCTGGGCTTCAGCATGGCTTTGTTCTCCGCACCAAAGGTAATAAATTAAAAGATAATTTACTGTTTAAGAAATTAAATTGTTTTCTTTGAGCTCTCTGGCGAAACAGGGAGGATCACCTCCAAACACGATCATGATTGCACCTGAGCGCCTTCATCCATCCATGTGATGAATTCAAACAAAGGGAAAACAAAAGCAGACGCCGGTCCAGCAGAAAGAGACGGAGGGTCTCACCTGTGTTGCAGGCCATCTGTTGCGGGTGGGAGAGGCTCTGGTGCTGCTGTCCGTGTTGGGAGGGGTGCTGGTTGTGCTGGTTGTGCTGCGTGTGCGCCGTGTGCTGCTGCTGCGGGTGCTGGCCGTGGGTCGGGTGCTGGCCGTGCTGGGAGTGCGTGGCGTGCTGCGGGTGCTGAGGGTGCTGGCCGTGTTGGTTGTGCTGCGAGAGGTGCTGGGCGTGGGGCGATCCGTGGCCGGGGTGGGCCTGGGCCGGGTGGGACAGGGGAACCTGGCCGCTGTTGGCGGGGTGGTTGTTGTGGTGGTTGTTGGGCTGGTTGTTTGACAGGTTGTTCTGAGTGTTGATGGTGCCACTGGGGGAGTGCTGATAGGAGCAGGAGGTGTGGGTCTGCTGGGAGTTATCCGACGGCATGCCCATCAGACCTGAAACACACACACACACACACACAAACTCTGAGGACATGCAAACAATCAGAGACTTAGGCAACCTCGCAGTGTATGGCACTACCGTCGAGACGTTACCACCACAAACCTCAATGTACTTTACTGGAATTTAAAACAATAGACCAATATAAAGTAGAGAATCAAGTGAAAGTGGATAAAAATAAATCTAAAAATAATCAGAGGGATTTTGTTTTAGTGCTGGGTGATATTGCTGAAAAACAAACTACGACAAAAGCCAGGGGCTCTTTGGACCTTCACCAATGGCTCTTAATAACTTTGGCTGAAGATGATAAATAAAACCAACTGACACTTTTAAATACAGACATAAAAACAGCTTAAACATTTAGCAGTTTTTTCTTTGAAAATATTAATTGAATTTTCACAACAGAAAGACATTAAAATGATAAATTCTTATATCCAATTATCCTGTCATTAGGTTGAAAACAATGTGATTTTCTTTTGCCAATGAAAGAGTTACATCCATCTCTTTTGGCTAAAAATGTTTCTTTTTCTGTGTATTAAAATCTAAAAATAGAAATAAAATGGTGGTTCTATAAAAATAAATTTCCCATAGTGGAAAGAATATTTGACATATTTTTAACTGAAAAATTTAAAAATGTCTAATCAAAAGGTCATGTAACACTTGTGGCTCTAAATGAGTTTTATTTACCTGGACTGGGGGCAAAAATGGGTCTTTAAATATGGTAAAAGTTGCAACTGATATAACTGTTTCATATAAGTCAAAATCAATAATTATTGATTAGCTTTTTTTGTTTAAATATATATAATGCTGCCAAACTAGTGACCTGACCTTTCCTGTTTTATCCACATGTTCCTCTAGAGAAGTTGTACTAACTCCACACAATTGTTTATTTTATTTTTAAGCTGTTATAAGGCACCAAACCGCCAAACCAGTTACTCAACAGGTTGCTAGGTAACCAAAGAGTGACTGAGTTGCTAGGTAACCAAAGAGTAACTGAGTGAGTTGATTCCACTAATCTTCCTTAACTGGCTGTTAGGTTAGTTGGGTGGCTAAAGCCTGTCCTCTGCCTACACCTCCCAGAATGCTGTGCAGTTCTGGATCAGAGTTCAGTTTAATTATTCAACATTTTATCGGATCACGTGTCTATGGCAAGATATATATAGATATATACTGTATATAGCTATTGATTTATTGTCCAGCCTTATTTTGTTTACATTTGTCATCTGTCCCCTGTACTCTGACGCTTCTAAATAAAATCCAGTGTTACCACTGCCTCCAGAGATTGTCTAATTAAGTTTATTTCAAAGTGAAGGGCCAGTAGGGGGCGCTAGGGGGCCTCAGAAAGTTGGAGGTAAAATAAAAAATGCAAAAATAAGTCAATATATTTTTAATTAGAATTTTTTCACCATATAAAATAATGTTTTTTAATTAGTATTATAAAGTAAGAACACCAAATATCAGTCCGTAGATTAAAAAAAATCAGTTACAGACAAACCGCACCACTTTTGGCTGTAACTGCACTAAAAACCAGCTGTTAGTTTTCTCCGGCTTCATGTTTATTCAGTGCTTTGTGATAAAATCCCAGTAAGAAACATTGAAAACTTTTGTTTAAAACTTTTGTGGTTTTGATGTGATAAAATGTGGAAAAGTTCCAGGGGTGTGAATACTTTTGCTAGGCCTTGTAATTGCAAACAATACGAATGCAGACGTGAAAAGTGGATAGTAATGTAGTTAGGCTCTCTCTCACTGTTTACTTTCACTTCTTTCAAACTCTGAGCAGCAAGGGTTTGAATCCCTCATAAAATCATCATCAATGCAAATTCAGTTTATGCTAGATTTTAATCTTTGGTTATTTCATAAAAAGTAATCAACTCAGTGAATATATGAAAATAACTGATCCTGGAAGCATGTTAGGGTTTTTAATGGAGAGCTGTTGCAGGAGCGTCAACATTTGAGAAAGACCAGTTGCCATTTTGTTGCGTCAGGGAATGACTCAGCTTCGGTTATTGGACGTTTCACAAGCTGGAGCTGCTGCTCTCTATCCTCCTCAGAGTCCTGTATCATCTCTGACTATCTGGTTGTGCAGGTCTTTAAGCAGCACGAACATCTGCGCAGCCCATTGCAATCATCCGAGCGGTGGGGAGGGGCCCTTAAGAGGCCCCGTCCTTCACAGTTTTGGCACCGCGAACCCATTCCACTGGAGGGCTTTCAGATCCGACTCCAGGCCCCGCACCTCCACAATCGCCGCAGGGGTGACAAAGGTGCATCTCTTATCGGTACAGAAAGCCCATTGTCCAACCAGGGAAATACAGAAAGCAATTAACATGGCACCAGAATAATAATGCGAGCTCATTACCTATTATCAAAGCCAGTGAATTAGCTCACTGTCCACAGCGGCAGAGTGTGAAATCCTCCAAGCTCGATTATTTACGCTCTTTAATTGCAGGAGCTTGTCTGAAAGAGATTTCACTTTTATGCACGTAAAAAGAAAAAAAAAGGTAACAGTTTTTAACTAATAAAACAAAGATGATGGATTAAAGCAGACTCTCATTAGCATGAAATGCATTTGATTTGTGAAAGTGGGTTATCCACAGAAAGCTCAGTCTGCTTTCCTCCTGACTCGCTTGTCAAGTGCCCCATGTTCACCAGTCAATCAGATTATACACAAAACTGCTTTTTCCACTGCAGGGATTCTGATTTTTTCTTTGCCTTGTTATGCATTAAAAAGCTAAAAAAAAATCCCATCAATGTAACTAGGAATTTTTGGGCTGCCAATAAGCTCTTCCCCTCCGTTTGAAGCGCGACCAGATGCTTTTAACTTTCACGTAAGGGTGAAAATAAAAAGTAAAAAATTAACAATAAAAAGTGCAGTCGTATCTCTTTATGTCCTGCAATAAAATATTTAAAGCATGAACTCTCAGACTCCAGCTTTAAATAAATAGATAAGTCTTAGCATTTCCCTGGCAAGAGCTTGAAAGCTTGAAAGTCCTCTGTAAAGGTTTGGATTAAAGCCAAGTGAGCCGAGCTGAATACCTGCACACTTAGAGTAAACCTCATTAGTTCCTAAAGACTCTCTATAGCCCCAGCTGTTAAGAACAAGCCCACATTAGGAAAATCGCTTCTAGGGTCTTCGGCTCACTGATAGATTTCCCCCCAGCGCCCTCGAGAGGCCGCTCACCTTGTTGGCTGAAGGACTGCTCAAAAACAGACTTGTAAAGGCTGCGGAAGGAGGCACTGAGATCTTCGAAGTCTGAGAACGGGAGCTGCTTTTCCCTGTCTGGCATGCTGTACTGGGACTGGGGGGGCTGCTGCAGGCTCATCGACTGGGACACGGGCTCCGGATGACTGGTCACCTGGGGAGATGGAGGTAGACAAGGGAGAAGCTGGGTTTAATGTTTAACATGTGAAAGGAACTACTGCTGGAAAGATGGTTAAACAGAGATAAATTATATATTAAAAAAAGTAGAGCATGATATGTATTCAGCCGCCTGTAGCTGTTGTGCGAAGGCTTCAGAGATTTGTTAGTGAACATTTGTGAAAAATGGGATCATGATAAACAGCACACAGGAAAAGAAATCCGGCTGTGGAGAAAATTTAGAGCAAGGTGAGGTTATAAAGCAATATCCTAACCTATAAAAAACATGTCACGCATTGCTGTTCAATTCATCATCTAGAAAAACCCCCCACAAAGTCAACGTGAGCTGACCGGCCAGACAAGGAGAGCGTTAATTGGAGAAGCAGCTACTACACAGCAGCAGGAGCTGCAGAGATCAACAACTCCGTTGGATTATTTAATAACTTTTAGTTATGCACTTCATGAATCGGTCTTTATTTTAGGCCAACATCGACACCAGGCCGGTTTGGTCCGCTTTAATCAAACTCTAGTGCATTGGTCTAGAAAATTTGGTTCGATTGGGGAGGTGTGAACGCGCAATCGAACTCTGAAGTGGACCAAAGAAGCGAACTCTGGTCCGACTAAAAACCTAGGTCTCAGTTGATTTGAATTGAACTCTGGTGAGGTTTAAATGCATGTTTGAATGCCAGACGGGCCAGAAACTGCTACAAAAGCAGGAAGTGGACTACAGCGCAGGGCATTGTGGGTAAATACAATCAGAACAAACGCATGTGTCAGGCACCAGAGGGGCAAATGGTTCTTGGTCTTTTACAAACGACAAGAAAAATCCTATAATCACTGAAATCTGATGCCACTTCATTTTTGTTTACAGTTTGTGAAGAAGGAAGTTGTGCTCAGTGTCTTCTTCTGAGGCTTTTGTGTCGTTTCCTTCAGCAGATCTTGGTGCATCGTCACCACAAGTGAGGAGGTTAAAAGGTTTTTTGGATCGTTTGACGTAGCGGAGTGTGTAAGTGAATCTCAGCAGCTGAAAATGTAAGAAATGTTGCAATTTTGGTCAAAGAGATGCAAGAAGAAATCCAAAATAAGCCAAAGGTAAAGTTTTGGTCTCATCTGCACATTATAAATAGATCGTCACCACTATGAAACATGGGGGTGGCAGCATCATGTTGTGGGGAAGTCGTTCTTCAGCAAGAACAGGAAAGTTGATCAGCGTTGATGGATTTTTGTTTGCTTCCTGCAGTGAGTGCAGCGGTTCGAATCCGCTTCCTCCAGAAGTCCAGAAATATTCACAATATTCTGCAAATTGCCCTAAAGTCAGAGTGTTTGCGTGGTTGTACATATAAGTTTCTGTTTGTTGCGTTGTTGGAATAATTTTTGGAAGGCACTGCAGCTGCCACGGTGCAACAGAAACGGAAAAAACAACCTGTGAAATATTTCATGCAAATCAGTGATAAAACTCAATGATATCTCCATTCTGCAAAGCTGCGACTATCGTTTTTCAGCCTGAAGATGCGTCCCTCATGCAACATAAAGAACAAATTACGTACACCACAACAATGCAGGTCAGTGCTTACCGCCTTGGCTCACACAGCATTAAGAGAGCAACTCAAACGGACATAAAGCCGATACTCTGGTGGCCGAGCAAAATGTATTTAAAACAAAATCAATAGCAATACCTTGAACAAATAAGCAGCCATTTTATCCATGTATTTGTGTGGGCAGTCAATGTAACACACCGCCTCTAGGTGTGAGACAGAAGCACTGTTCCCTCCAGCTAAGGGCTTGTCTGAGAGATTCACCGCAGCAAGGGCAGCAAGGGCAGCAAGGCAGACACAGTCCTATTTCACACAGCAGAAACCTGACCTGTGTCCACTGTGGGCTCGCTATACAAGAGAGGTCGTGTTCAATTTTTGATCCTAACATCTTCCTCTTCTAAAATGTGGACAGGTTGCTGAAATGTGTGGCTTGCGGACTGGCTTGGAGAAGAGTGAAGAGGTGATAATAAAGCCAGAGTGTTTACTGAGAGCTGCCGCTTAGTCTGGGAGAGAAAAAGAGAAAGAGAAAGCAGGAGCAGGCGGGCGGGCGAGCGAGCGTGAGCGCATCCATCAGGCTGAGCCGATCGATGCTCGGCGCCTGGAGCGGGGAGCACTCCAGGATGCAGGGAGGACCACACCAAAGAGGGGGCATCTCTGGTGGGAGGACATCAGAGGGAGAGCTTCTCTTTGTCTGGCTTCCAGGAGCGAGCGCAATTTTCTTTGTTTCTCTTAACCCTGTTCCTGATGTTGTACTCTCGCTCATGTCCACCCTGAACCTCGGTCTATTGCCGTCTGCAGCTGGCTCCTCTGAACAAAACCTCCTGGGGCTTTCCCATCAACTCTCATACAGGATACAGACCGCTTTGTACGACTCACAGGGTTTCGTTTTTATTCCTTTTTGAACCGTGGCTCTCCAGCAGATAAAAACTATTGATGAAAATGTACAATTTACTACTCTGAACTAAAAAGAAAAACACTACAGTGCAAAAGTTTTAAAGCACCTTTAATTAATTTACGCTCTGCTTTCTTGCTATTGATCAATATTCCTTCAGGATTTCTGTGGGGTTTTGGATTTTGGCAGCTTTATGGCAAATTATTATTTTTTTTGCACAGTTCCAGAAGTGGAATAGTGCACTTCAGGCCAACAGTTCCAGTTCAAGTTTGATCGAGAAACTTAAACTTCGCTGAATTTCATAAGCAGCAAAGAGATTTTAAACATATCTTTAGCTTTGTGCATTGGCCTTCCTCTATTTCCCCTGCAGAAACAAATTATTAATCATACAGGATTCTCATCAGATTTCTTGCAGTTAATCACTATCTGCCAAAACCAAAATGGGTTGAAAACAAGCAAAGCAACTATTTAAAACCTTAGATTTATTTTTGTAACGCTGCGTGCTGATTTGCAGGTTCCTTAAGACGGGTCTTAGCTTCTGGAAAACCCGATGAGAGAAATATACATTAATTTTAGTTATATTAAATGGCAATTAGCACTGATTTATTTAAAATTGTTCTTAGGCAGGGGAATCTACAGAAAAAGGACTGACCACCAAAACAGGTCAGATCAGAATTTCTTGAGATTTATTGTGCTGTTAGATATGAACAGATACTGAATACTGGCAATCAATTTAAAACACATTTTCCAAATTTTACCTTTGTCAGCTCTACTTTGATTCTTATTTATTTCCTTGATATGTTCTTTCTTTTTACTGAAGTCTGTTGTCTTCTGAGAATAAAGACTGTTGGTGAGCTCTTCAATTCGGGACTAAAATGGCAACATTTGTAACATTTTCAGATCTGTTTTAGCAATGCACGATCCACTTTTCTTTCTTTCGATACTGATAAAAATATCTGTGGTTTAGGATCAGCTGATACCGATCCAATACAGAGAAACTGTGCTGAATTGACTTCAAACGTTTCTTTTTTTTTTTAAAACAGACATAAAAGTACTGATTTACAAATTTATGCGGTAACTCTGCACCAGTACAGCACACTTAAGTACAATAATAGGTTCACAATAGCTAGTAGCTACACTAATAGCTTGGTTGAACATGTAGTAACTTTAATTTGTTCAATCAGTGCAATTAAGAGTATAACAGCCAACGTAAAATGAATAATAAAGAAACTGAAATGGACAAAAACAATCGATTGACAGCCTTGGTAAAAAAATGAACAAACTTCGTTTCAATTTGTTCAGAAAGTACAATTAGGAATTCTAAATATATATAACATAAATAAATCTTGACGTCGCTCATAGCACGAACCATAGAATTAGACTGAATAGATCTGCCCCTATGAATTGGGCAGATTGTCACAAATACCCGATCTAGAACATTTTTCAGTATCAGGGCTGATAAAGATATTTATACTGGATCGGTGCATGTCTACGCAAAGCAGATAAAAGCAACCTCAATATTAAACACATCATTAACAGATATAATTCATGTGTTCTGGTTCATTTATGTTTTATTTGCTGGTTCTGTCAAACTCCCACAGTGCAAGCTTCACCTCCATAAATAGGATTTCCAAGTAGCATTGCACTGGCAGACATTTTAAAATAGTGCAGCAAGACTTGGGAATAAGGAAAATGGATCATAGGACTGGTTGAAGGACAGGATGCAAGTCTGAAGCTGGAAAGATAAAAAAAGGGTTCTGAAAAGTTAAATATATCCAATATGTCTGCCTAAAATGTAAAACTTAGTGATAGGTGCAATAAAAAAGTAGTTTTTGCACTTCTGATGATTTGTTTCTCATTAAATCTTTCCCACACATTGGTGGTATACAATCTCCTTCAGTGAGCACACTGATAAAGTGGTTTATTGTAAAAAACATGTAGGAGAAATTGGCATTCGTTGGCAGTTTAGTTTATGCTATTCTAACCCGGTTCCTTTCATATCGAATCAGACACTTCATCTGCCAATACATCCTTTGTTGAAAAGTTTAGGAATTTAAAGATAAATTTAACACCAAGGCATCTGGCCAAGCGGTCAGTTATGAATAATTTACCGCCTGATAGCAGAAAAATAAAACAAAAAAACTGGTATCTTAAATTATAGACCTGCAGTTCTTGTATTACACCATAGTAATGTGATTAAAAATAAGTAATGTGGAGAAATAAAGGCAAAGCATCTGGGTTAATAATCCACAAGAACTGAAAAAAAGCTGAGAAATGCATCATTCTTCAACATGTCAATTATCTGTATGTCAAGTTTTCAGTTAATAACGTTCACTGAATCACTACATTGGTAATGATTTAATTATATCTTTGATATTTTTCTACAAATTCAACTAATAAAATAAATAAACCACCATTTAAGATTGGCAGTAATTAGTAAAATGTTAAAACTGTCTGTTAACTTGCCTGTTATTTGTAGAGATGTCACTGGTTCAGTTTAGTTGGCCTTTATGTCTGTCTATTGTCTATCCAAAGGTCTGACTTAAAACATCCTTCATGAAAAAGCCAGCAAGTGATTAGTTGAAAAAAAAACTAAAGGTACTCCTGAAAGCCTGGTGAACTATAAATCAACACAACTTGATATTTCCAGGGAAGTCTGGCTCCTTGGAAGGAAAATGCAAAAAAAGGAGGAATTTCTCAGAGGCATAAGAAATAAAAACATTAACGTTTATTATATAGTTTTTTTTTTTGGTGGTAGGTCAGTTTTACCTCAATTTTGTAGCCAAGCGTTAACATCAATTTGTATTAATTTAAATACACACCCTTTTATTATCATTTAAAGTTAAACATTTTCATGAATTTTAGAGATTATAAAATGCAGAAATTTCTCGTAAAATATGACTGATATAAAACTTAACCACACTTCCTTAAAGCAGATTAGGATCAGGATGTAAAAAAGTACTTTACTTGAGCTGCTGGCAAAGTGGGACACAAAAACATCTCTGGTTATGTAAAAAAAAACAAAAAAACTACATTTTATTTTTTTTAAACAGCGAAGGGGTGAAACAACAGCATATGCCCCCGTTACATCAATGTGTTACTACAGATGATTGTGATCATGCGTGGCTTGTACCTCACATTAAAAGAAATAACACAGTTTGAGATACAAGCTGGTGCTTTGAATCTTTTTGCACTTCTAGAAATCTGTTTTCCAAACAGACAAATATGACATTGTTCTTACCGGTGTGTAGCTGTGAACGCTGCCCACACTGTTGAGATTGACAGAGGCTAGACTCTGATCAGACAGGCTGTTGTTAAGGCTGCTTCTCGGACTATCGCTACCTTCCTGGTCTGTGTTGTACAACGCCACCTGAAAAACATTAACACACAAACGCATAAGAAAAAGAAGACATTAAATAATTAAATTTATATAAAAACCATAAAGCCCTTTGGGTGTGTGTGGTTTTTTTCGGGGGGTATGGGAGCCACAGGGTGCTGCTTAACGCAGTCCACAGCCACTGAGGGGTTTTGTAAAAGGGAGTCTGGAAACAGCTGAGACATTCCCACCGCTAAAGGTCAGGGCACTGGCAATGTCAGCCACATCTGCTCACCGAGCGCAAATCGGTTTGGGACAGCTAACAAAGGATTTCAGTGCAGCCGAGACGCTGACCTTTCAGTGTAGGAGCGAAACTAGCTGAAGCACTTCAGGACGACAATCTTAATTATCATCTAAGAAGGTTCTGTTCCCCCCACCGACGCCTAATAAAGTGCTCATCAGACTCTGAGGACAACAGTAAGCACAATCCAGATAATGAATGTGATAAATCCCAGAGAGGTTAGCCTGTGTGCTGAGGTTTGTTTTGCCAGAAAGGAATGGCAGTAATGCACTGATGGCTGCTGCAGTGGAGGAGAAGAGCCTGGTATTTTAAGACTGGTGTGTGTCTGCGTGAGCCTGTCTGTGTGTGCTGATCCATGACTGAGTGCAGCATGGTGGCTTCTGCTCATCACTGCGATCGGAACAGAGCGGGCTCTGTGCTGAGCACAATGAGACAGCAGCAGCAGAGTCTTCAGGCCGACCTGGCCCTGCCAACATCCTGCCTCCCAGCAGCAGCAGCGGCGGTGGACTGAAGCCTCTAGTGTTTCTGCAGAGACGCAGCGAGCTGCCACACAGCCTCCACAGGAGCTGGGGAAACCAGGGCAGCCCTGACTTCTTCCTCTGCTCAGACTGATGTTTGGCCCGCTGACAAACATGTTGGTTCACTTCCAGGACGCAGAGTTAGAGCCCAGATACATTAAGCCATTAGAATGGAGCTTGGCTCCTGCACTGGTACCAGGGTTCCCACACTGTGTTTGTGTGTCAATATGTCCAAATTCAACATTACAGGTCTGGACATTCTTTTAGGATAGCAAGACAGGTGAAAGGACGTAACTATGTAAGTAAAAATACAAAAATAGGTGGAGGTAAAAAGTATGCAATTAAAAGTAAATATGTGTAGGCGTGTGCATGTAAAAGTATGCTAGTGTAAGTAAGTAACTAAGTGTACAAAAGTTTAAGTACAAGTTTAAGTAAAAGTAATTAAATGTAAATGTGAATAAGTAGGTGCAAGTATATGTACATGAGTGTACGTAAAAGTACTTCCTTAAGTAAATGTATGTAGGTGTGAGTAAAAGTATGCAAGTGTGAGTGTAATTATGAGTACGCAAATATGTGTACGTACATGTAAGTATGTAAAAGTATGTATGTGTAAGAGTATATAAAGCTTAGTGTAAGTAAAAGTACACAATGGTAAATAAGTATGTATAAGAATGTGTATCTAAAAGTATGTAAGTTTAATTGACGGTATATAAATATAAGTAGGTGTATGCAAGTAAGTGCATGTACGTACTTACTTGCATGTACAAAAAACAGAGTGCAAGTATGTAAGTGTAACTATGTGTAAGTAAGCATGTGGATGGATGGATGGATGGATGGATGGATGGATGGATGGATGGATGGATGGATGGATGGATGGATGGATGGATGGATGGATGAACAGATACACAGATGGGGAACTTTTAGAAAATGGAAGAAGAAATAATCTGTAAACGGAAAAAATTTCCAAACTAGGTTTTTTATCCCTCATTATCCAGACTGTGTGAGGTTGGGGGTCTAATTTGATACTTTTGCATTCTTTTTCTGACTGCATAGAAACTCTGTGGTACAAAGAGTTTGTTAGCAGTGCTTGTTAGCGTGAAGAAAAAACTGAATGAGCAGCTGAGGATATAGACTCGAGCACATCTACGTAATCAGCTCGACAATGCTAATCAAAAACACAGTGCCACAGAAACATAAATGTTGTTTAATGAAGTCATAAAACAGGCTTTTATGTCTCAAGTTTCTCACCACAACCTATTTTTACTCTACTCAACCATAAAGTGTGTGATGATTTGAAAAACCTCGCTGCTCTGTGGTTTAGTCAAGCCCCTGAGTCCCCTGAGTGAGGACACCCACTTAAAGCATGCATCAACAGCCTAACAGAGTCGCAGCTTACCCACAAAACGTACGAGCTTGCACTTACATACGGCAAAAACACTTAAATACAATTAAGTGTGCACACACAGGTAGAAGAGCGCACATAAACACACGCAGACAGGTTCATGCAGGCAGGAGCAGCGCCGCAGTAAATGCTGTGCATGGTTATTAGGCTACTGAGTCAGAGATCTATTCTTAGCAGTGAATTAAGTAAAAAGCCAGAGGTGTCTTTTACATGGAGGGGGGCTAATCTACAGCATGAGACATGGATTATGGAATCAAAGCAAGATTGGCCCAGGTGTCTCCAACAACACCAGAGCACAATCCCTGCATGCAGGATTGAACAGAGGAAAAGAGAGACGACAGACACGTGACAGAAAAGAAGAGGAGTGTTCATCTGTAAATAAGCCTAATTACAACAATCCCTTCCTCTGCTCAGTCACCACACTTCAGTGGCGAAATTTCAACACATTCACAGCACAGTCTTGGGTTCCCACAGAAGAGAGCTCTCCATGAGAAAAGGACAAAAGGAAGAAATTTAGCATGTAGCGTCCTACAGACGACAGAAAGAGAGCAGAGGATCCTGCTGGTTCAGTAGTCGCCCTGCAGGCCTCTCCCATTGGCCTGTCGGGGAAGGCGGGAAGGAGGGAAAGAGGGAGAGAGACTGGAATAGAAAGACAAGAGAGAAAAACAGAGAGAGGGAATTCCTGTGGCTTGGCACCGCGTACCGAAAGAGGCGTGGCCTGTCGTGTGTTTACAGTGTAAAGCAGTTAGAAACAAGCCCTCTCCTAGGAGTTTGGGCCTCAGATCTGTGGCTCATTCTGTCTTCTCTACAAAAACACAATCAAACAAACAGAAGGAAAACAAAGAAAAACCTGTTGCTCATCAACAGCACAAGTGTCGGGTTATTTTATAATCTTCTTGCTCATCTACGCCATTTCACTTTTTTTTCTTTTTTTTTGCACTTGGCGGCAGAGTCTGGGCTTCACTGTCAACACTTAACATCAGGGCTCCATTATGTGGTCAATGTTGGTGTTGTGGACTCAGAAAAAGTGTCATCTTCCCTTACAGCTCTGTTCTGTTGTAAACACTAGCTTCAATGTGACTTTATGAGATAGATTAAAAAAAAAAGTAGAGCATATTTCCAAAACGGAGACAAAATGGCTGGTTTGAAATGAAAAATGCCTTCAATCTCTCTTGTCAATGCAATCAAAGCTTTAAATTTGCTGAGACATGTCTGCACCACGTTCACAAATCAAGACTTTTTAAGCAAATGTTCTTGCGAAACAGATCAGTCGGCTTGGATGGGGAGTGTCTGACAATCAATTTTCAAATCTTGCCATAGATTATCTATTGGAGATAAGTCTGGGTGATGCTAACATATTAGTCTGCTTTGACCTAAAATATTTGACTGTAAATCGAGAGACTTTTCAATACCACAGCAAAACAAGTCCTTAAAACTTTAATGAAAATAAAAAACTTTTCCACTGGCCTTTGAAGGACACAGTTTAATAATGTACAGTACAGACCAAAAGTTTGGACACACCTTTTAATTCAACGAGTTTCCTTTATTTTCATGACTATTGACATTGTAGATTCACACTGAAGGCATCAAAACTATGAATAACACATGTGGAAATATGCACTAAACAAAAAAGTGTAAAACAACTGAAAATACCCCTTATATTCTAATTTCTTCAAAGTAGCAACCTTTTGCTGTGATTACTGCTTTGCACACACTCTACATTTTCTTGATGAGCTTCAAGAGGTCGTCACCTGAAATGGTTTTCACTTCATAGGTGTGCCCTGTCAGGTTAATAAGTGGGATTTCTTGCCTTATAAATAGTCATGAAAACAAAGAAAACCCACTGAATTAGAAGGTGTGTCCAAACTTTTGGTCTGTACTGTATTTCATTTGAACTCAGAAGTTGAAATTTCCAAGACAGAATCATCAACAAAGTCCCTAAAAATCATAATTCTATTTTAATAAAGTTATAAATATCTCACCAATCCAGACCTCAAAATCTTACATGGTCATCTTGTGCACAAAATTAGCCGATGTAAACAGCGACAGTTTATTTGCATTTCTGATTATTTTTGTCATTAATCTGCAGCACACTGTTGTACACAATGCAGCTACAATGTAGTGGGAAATTTATTACCATCAGACTGCAATGGTAATTGTTAGCAAAGTCACTCAACATATCACTTAGCAAATAACTCTTTTGTAAAACTTAGAATTGGAACATGGTTATATTAAAGTTATTTTGGAAGTAAAATAAAACAGAACAAATATCACATCTATGTTCCAAAAATCACTAAAAGCAACTTGTATCACATTCTCAGTGCTACATTAGAGAAGTGTGCCGTTCATGATGGCAACATGTTGGAGTAGCTCTGCTATGCTGGTTCTGATTTGTTTTGTGTAAACTTCTGTTGATGTTTCTGGGTGAAACATTAATTTTTGGACAATTATTCCAGGATTTTTGTTCTCACTTTTTTGTATTTTTGGAAAGTTATGATGCACATCAAATTCAACCAATCTCTTCCAACTATCAGATAGGGCAAAGATTATATTCCCGACTGCAACATCGCTCAGTTTGGGTTTCCAAAAGCAAATGAGGTTGGTTAGCTGTAATCGCCAACAACTGATGATGTCGTCCATGTTTCTGTGAAATATCGTTTCTGCTGCCAGGATTTTGACCTGCATTGTAAGACAGTCAGGAGACTTGTTAAACAACAATCTAAAGATTTGTGGCAACACCAACTGCTACTGGAAGTCTTTCCTTCCCATAGCATCACCATCCACAATGACTCTTTGAAGATGACATTTTATAAAAGTTTCTTTCAATTGAATTGGTCTACCTGACCATCTAAATACATTTGGTTGGGGGTTTTAATGAAGTGAAATAATGTGAATGAATGTGAATAATTTCACAAAGCACCCAATATCTGAGTTTGAGAACATTTCTGTTACAGAGACGTAAAAAAAAAAAAAAAAATCCAGTTTAGTTCAAAGACACAGCCTGCAGCAAATAGTCTGACATTTGTCAAAACCAGCTAAAGAACTATAACATACGGTAATCTATTGTACATGTACACACTTGCTACAACACGGCAGACATATGCTCAGCCTTCATAAGTCCCTGACACACAACACCAACTCATATTTCCTATGAGCGCCGCGCTAATGTTAAATCTTTTTTTTTATTATTTGTAGTGCTTGTAGCAAATGAATAAGCGACTCTTGTAGGCTTTTTAAAAGTGCTCCTGAGAGCTGCCCCCACTGGGCCCAGAGGATGAGAGCTTAAGGTTAAAAAGCCTATTTAAATTTCAGAGAGAGACACATACTCACGGCTAACAGCTAGCAGTCCCTGTAGCTTTGCTCTGTGATGTATAAGTGCTTCTAAGCTTTTACAGATGTAAAGAAAAAACGGAGCAGGCAGTTGTCAGCGGGGGTGGAGGGGGTCACCTGTAGTTGGTCACAAAATGCCAAATAACTCTGAGCGAAGCCTGAGCTTCGTAAAGAGTGTCAAACTCATCATTTTGGGCCGAATCAAGATCATGGATGTCCTCTAGGGTTTGTGGTGCCAGATGCATTGATAAAACCCATTAAACTGTTAAAATACCAATACATAGCTGTATCTGCATGCAATAAGTATTTCTTAAAATCAAATCATGTCAAACATCTTTCCCATTGATTAGTCACTCTAGGATTTCATGATTGTTTTTGTGATTTTTTTGCAATAAAAATCACAGATTTTGTGATGCTAATTTATAAATATTTGCGCTAATGTGTGACTTTAAGTGCGACTTTTAGTTACTCTCCACATTGATCACGGACTATAACGTGACATCAAGTAAGGCTGAGGCAGCAACTTAGTAGAATCAAGAAGTACCGCCACCTGCAGGTGGGAGAAAGCATCACAAAGACCTGATGTTTTTGACCATTTTTGAAGAAAGTTTGCAAAAAAAAGTACAGTTAATCAATAATATATATCACAATAGACGAGTGTCTATATCAATAGATGATCTCATATAATATTCATGAACTCTGGGAGATGTAGGAAAACAAAAAGCTTTAGCTGATCAACCTCTCACAGAGAGCTAAGCAGGTTTGGTGGAATCAATTGATTCATTCTTGGTTACCTAGCAACACACTCACCCTTTGGTTACCTAGCAACAACCTGCTGAGTACCTTGCGCAGCACCAGTTTAATGTTCCCCACCGTGCCTTATAACTGCTTAAAGATAAAATACAACGGCGTTGGACAAAACAGAAAAAGGTCACGCCACCAGTTTGGCAATATTTCAGGTATTTAAAACAAAAACTAATTAATAATTATTGACAGACAATTATTGATATTGACTGATATGAAACTTTTATATGGTGATAAATCTTTCAGCCATATAGTCCAGCTTTAAGTCACAATTATGTATTAGTAGGCCAGTCACAATAAATTTTGTTCAACAATAAATTGTCCCAGAAGTTATTGAGATGAACGATAATATTGTTGCTTTGAGATCATTTTCAAGTAATATAATTTTGATGTCATAACAATGCAAGAATGCATTCTCAAAAATCTATTAACTTTAAATTCTAGAGAACATTTAACACTGGAACTCAAAGACGTTTTAAATATCAAAAATAAACAAAAGCACAGAATTAAATGAGATGAATTATGAAGTCCTTTAAAATAGCACTAGTTGAAAGACTTATCCAGTTTTTGCAGGAAAGAAAAAAAAAGATAAATCATGCAAATGGAAATTATTTAGTTTGTTTCCATTTATCACGTGATTAATTGTTTTATTGCTTATTGCGACAACCCTAAATAAAGTGCGGGGATGTGTTGATTTTATGTGAATTTCCACAATCAAGGAATCTCAAAAAACTGAACGGACTAATTGATGTAATTTGGGAGTAAATGGATAAAAACTGCTTTGATTTGACTGACAAGATCATATTTAAGACACAACTCTCATCTTGAAGCTTCTAGTCATGTGGCCCTCTTTTTAGAGGGCCACACAAAAAACTATGGTGGGCCGGATTTGGCCCCCGAGCCTCGAGTTTCACACATGACACAGAGCATGAGAAGCGCTCTGTTTCAAGTGGATAAGAACGTATAATGTCTCAGTATCAGTGTGAGCATTGGATTTCTATGCAGAACATTACAGGAGTCTGGTTGTTGTGCAGGAAAGAAGTAGAACAGGGGCAGCTAGTTGTGTATTTTGGTGTGGGTTGCAGAGGAGAGAAGCTTTAGGCACATGAGCAGATGCTTGTGAGTGCCAGCATCTCCCCTCCACGAGAGTGTGCCTCTCTCTGTGGGGAATAGTGCTGTAGGTGGTTGGAGAAGTGGGCGGGGTCAGGGTGCAGCCGTGGAGCCAGGTGTGTGTTGGAGCTGGAGGCTGGATGGCTTGCTGTAGTACCTTGTTAGTCACAGTGTTGATTGCCAGCGTTGGAGAGGCACTTCCAGAGATCATACAGTCCATCCCCAAAGACTCTGAATCCAGGCTGTATGGTGTGGAAGCCTGTGGAGGTGGGGAGGAGAGAGGGGGTTGTAGAGGCAGAACAATAATAAAAAAAATTATAATAATAATCCAATTATTACAAACACAGGATCTCACCACAGAGGGATGAATAGAGCAGCCTATATTAAAGGTATAAACACATAAACTAACACCAGATGCATCTGGAAGATACCAAATATAAAACCAGAATGGAGCAACACCTTTATTTAGGTCATCTTTGAAGTGAGATTTTTTTAAAAAGATCCCCCCCTTCCTCTCACTCCCAATCAGACATACAGTGTTGCACATACATGCCCTCTTCTTGCCGTATATGCAGTGTTGTCAGAGATAACTCTGCTATGCCCGTCTCCCAAAACTGCTTACTGTAAGAGGATTGGCTGCCAACAATACCACTTTTTTAAATTCACGATAAACATAAATGAGATTTCAAAAAAGAGAAAAACTCAATTTCAATGTCTGTGACTCTTAATGGAAAGCCTTTTGGGCAGACTGTGCCTCGGTGGGGGAGGGGTTTAAACACAGAGCGTTTGTATTACAGAAAAACATTCTCTTCACTTTGTGCGCTCTTCTGTGTCGCACTCAAATGAGCAGGACTGCAACAGGAGAGCTTTGCTGAAAACTGATGGTAAAGCTGTATTTTGCATCATGTCTATATGAACATAACAGACAAATGTGTGATTTATGCATACTAGAGTCCTTAATCAGCTTAATCAATTGCTTTAACACACCGTGTGTGTTCAGCAATGCTCCAGAGTCAGGCTAATGCAAAGAGTGTATTTAATAACCTGCAGATATATGTACAAGTATAAAAAAAACTCCTGCATAATTACTTATGGTATGGATGCCAATAATTCTACTGATGTATTTGAGCTGTGGCCTTTTCCAGAGCTGAATCATTATAAACTAAACAACTGCAGTGGTTTTGATTAATAAAAACTGGATGCACAATACACCTAAAGATTCAGATGTTTACATACAATCTCACCAATATTTGGATAAAATGTCCTTGAACAAGCTGAAGAAAAAGCAAACACTTTTGCAATCAACAAATTCTAACATATTTGTAGATGGTTATTTGACAGCTGCTAAGCTTAATTAAAGCTGAGCTGAAGTCAGTAAAAAAAATGATGAAAAGATTGTTATGAGCAAAATACTAATAGTTGAAATAGTTAATTATGGTACATTTTATGCATTTATCAGCTTTCAGTATAATCCGTAATTAATTTTTTAACACTATATACGTTTAATCTGTCATCTGTTATATATTTGAATCAGTTTTTCTTCGTGCGGGTTTTAAAGATGAACCACAGGGAGAGTAGCTGTATGTAAAGTCCTAGAAAAGTGAAATTAGGATCCTCCCATAACATTACTATAGCCTGTTTTTATTTTTTTAAACCATATTTATCACATCTTTGGGGTTATTGTCCTGTTAGAACTAAGACTAGGCAAAAAGGCATACAAATAAAATCTCAGATTTTTTCCATATTTGATTTTAATTTCAGATTTTAATTGATTTCTTGTATTTTTTCCTAAAAAATAAATTACAGACAAATAATATTTTCAAAAAGTGGCTTTTTTTCCCCCCAACCATCTTTGTGAATTGTCATTTTTGTTTAATCATAAAAATCTAGTAATAATATTAGCAGAATAATGACATAATTTTACCAGAAGAACATCTTAATATTTCGAGAAAAAAGTCATTTTAATTGGAAAAAATCTTGGATACATAATTGATTTTTCATGTTGGAGTTCTCATAAAATTACTTCTTCGTTCTCCTGATATTGCAACTTTATTCTGGTAACATTAAGACTTTATTCTAGTATTATTTTATATGACTTTATTCTCATAAAAATAAAAATAAAAAAATAACTGGCCCTTATAAATTGCTGCATAGTTGACCTGAGTTCAAAGTTCACATAAATAGAAGCTGTAAAACAGCTTGTCAAACAAGACAATAATGTCAGAATAATGGATATGCTGACATTATTCTGAACTATGGAAAAACAAGGGGTGTATTGGTGAAATTTTTTTTTTCCCAAAATTTGATCAATTGACAAAATCGATTTACCGCCCAGTCCTAGTTAAAACAGATAATTGCTGCCAAGCTTCAACAATCTGACCCAAACTGAAATTTATTTGAAACAAATTTGGGAAACCAAAGTCTAGACTAGAAAAAAGTCTAGACCTGATTTTATTTTCAGGATCCCAGAGTCCCTGGACTCCAGCAGTTGTTGGGTAAACCCTGGACAGGTTGTACCCAATCAACCTACCAGTCATGTTTTTGGACGAAGCACCTGGAGAAAACCCATGCATGGACAATCCATAAACCACTAAGTCTTTCACAAGCTGGAACTTCTTGGAAAACCAGTACAAATGTCCCCAGTCAAGTGAGTTTAATGTCATCATTGAATGGACTCAGAAATAAGGCCTTGATCAAAACCTAATGAATATGTAGAATTTTGACCTGGTTTGGATTCTGAAGAAAATTTGAACTTTTGATTGAAATTGCAAACAGTAAAAAGGAGAAAAGAAAAGTCAAATGAGGTCAGATATACACACCAATAATAACTGAACCAAGCTGATCTCAACACTTGAGTTAAGGACGGATGCAGAAGGAGTTTTCTTTTTGATTTGAAGCGACTCACCCGCTCTCCAGACCGTGGCCTCTTCTTTGGCCGAGTCGGCAAAGCGTCCTCCTTTGGGTTGGTGTCAATAGCCCAGTAGGAGCCCTGCAGACAAACAACAGATCTGTGAGCCGATACCAAGGATTGTTTTCATAACTTTATTACAGTGGTCTATAAACAATTTGTGTAAGGCCAGACAGGAAACCAAGAAAAGGAAAAAGGAAGTCAGGAAGTTTCCCTTCTGCCTTCACAGTTTGCCCTATCAGTCGAAATCTTTATTGGAGCTGATAGCCGAGTGGTTAAAGGTTGTGCCGAGTGTAGGAGGTCTTTGTTAGGAAGAAAGGCTGGGCTTTCTCTCCTCGGTGAGAGGTGGCGGAGGGCGGCTGGTGGTGGTAAAATGTTAAGCCTTTCCTGCAGCTGTGCTTCCTCGGCCTCAGGTACTGAACCCAGAGCGAGCGCTGCTGCCAAGGATGAAGAAAATAGGCTTGCCTCGCTGCTCCCTTCGAGGTCTGAGCAAGGCTAATGGAGAAGAGGGAACTCCACCACCAAGCTGCATTATTTACCTTTCCATTTGGCCTCAATTAATTTATTTTTCAATAGCATTCCACCTGGAAGGCAACAGGAATAACGCTCAGCTTTATAAAGAGCAAGATTCCTACCCTAAGGCTGTATAGGTTGTGAATTTGTTTTCAATATTTTACACAATTCCTGATAAGATATCAACTGTCGAGATCAAATAAGATCAGCACCTGGGAAATCACTTCCTTAGCAAAGAGAATAATTGATATTTCCATAGGAGATTCTCAGAACAACAGGCTGGACCCCAGAACTCCAGAAAACACACCACTTTGCTCTGGTTACACCAGCCAGTGTGTTATTTCCACAGCTCTCACACACCGAGGCTGGATCTGGTGGGTTTAAATTCTAACTTTAAGAATGTGTGGAGCTTTGAGGTCAATTAACATTGTCCTCAGAGGATAAATAATTCACACTATAAATAAGCAAAAGCATGGATACTCCTATATAGATATAGGGCATGGTTGAATAAAGCACACGCTCTGATGAGAGGTTCATCTAGAGACAAAAAAAGTTTTGACAAAATCTCTACATTTGATCTTCTCTCATACTGGAGTGGTTAAAAACGGACCGAATGCTTCTTAGTATCTTGTCGCACAGACAAAGCCCGGCTTGGTTGCTGTTTCTTTTAATTGAGAGAGGGAGAGGAATAAGTTAACCCTCATGGGATGGGAGTTTCTGCATTTCCCTTCGCTCAACCCAAGAGAGTTTGCAGGAAAAAAAAAGAATAATATATAAAGACTCATTAAATTATTCACAAATACAGCAGTATACTGTAGCAATGCCAAGTCAAGTGTGTCGAAGTCTGGGGAAAAAACAGAGCAAAGCCGCAGCATTCTCTGTGGTCAGAAGACGAAGGAGGTAAAGTTTGTTTTGTTTGTTCAATGAAAACAGATCCCAACAGCAGATCTTCTCTTCCTCCAAATGACACAGCTCATTTTCATGCCTCAGCATAAATTACGTCACCTGCTTCCTCTTTTTAATGTAAATTTCAGAGTGACAAACAAACAAGAATGAAGCCGTAGCTCAATTAAAATGAGGATTGTTACAGGTAGACTTCACATTGCGTTTCTTACCTCTGCATGTGCACAGTACTAACCGTCATCTCTTACACCATCTCACTGACAGGGAGCGACATGACTCTCCTATCTCGTGCAACCAGCAGTCCTCATATTCCTGCCACATTACAATATTGATGCAACATATCAAGACCGGCTAGCAGCTCTTTGAAGTTGTCTTCAGGGGGGAAAGGCAGTGAGGAAAATTCCAAATTAAACATTAAGGATGCGAACATGTTGGCCATGCATTTGGAATGGGATCCATACTGCAATAGATTATTTTGTATTTAGTGGAGCAGCTCCCAGGAGTGTCAATATCAGAGGATTACAGCAAAACAAGAAATTAGCATTCAGTCCCCATCCTCTACACAGCCTGGTGTAGCTCTTCACGCGTGTGTGTTGGTGTGTGCATATAATTATTTGTGTTGCTGCCTGAGCATATGTAGTGTGTGTTCTGGCAGGACATAGATGATATCTGAGTTTGGCTGCAAATAGCTGGACCTATGCACACCGTCACTGTACAGGTCAATCTCAATAAATTAAAACATCATTTAATGGCTTATTTGAGTAATTTGGCTAAAAAAAAAATTATATATAGATTAATTACAAACAGCAATATATTTTAAGTTAATTAAAGTTGAAGATCATTATTTAAAGCTTAAAAATATCATGCTGAAAGACTGTTCACAGGGTGCTGTAATACAGCATATCAATGAAAAGATGAGTGGAAGGAGAAAGTGTCCAAAAGCAATTGAGATGTAATTGCAACCTTAAGATTGTGAGTCATAACCCATTCGAGAAGCAGGTGTGTCTGCAGACATAGTAGGCGTTTTTCATGAGCCACACCTGGTTAGCTGAAATTAATATCTGTAATTGGACTTTATTTTGAAGAAACATTGCTAGATTCCTTCTCTGGTAACGGACTTACATTTAATTATCTAATTTCACAAGCTTAACGTCATAACTATTAGAAGACTTATTAAGCACTTAGATATGATAATGGCAGGTCCCGTCTCCTCCTGCCTCTCTTAACAGAACATCCAGTCACATTTCAAAATAAGATTAACAAAATCACAGTGATTTAATAACCAGTGGTCCGCAACCTAGTGCATGTAAACAACCGTTCATTTGCTCTGACATGAGCTCAAAGTGCAACACTACAGCTAGCTTACTAAAGGATCGTGTTTAAAAATAATAATGGATTAGTGGCTTAAGACCTGGTCACTGAAAAGAAAACCTAAAGATACTGGTGGAAAGTTTCTCAGAGTGAGTTTTAGAGCTTTTGTTTTTGAACGTTATTATGAAATGCAGCACGCCACAGGCATCAAGATCTAGGTCTGCGCCCCACGCTGACTAACTGCATCTGAACAGCTAAAATAAAATTATTTACAATGGGCTATCTACTGACTGAAAGAAAGTGTTTATTTTTGCCAAAGCAACTCAAGTCTATTTTTCTTTTATTATGCTTCTAGATTACAAACAGCCCAAAATGGTATTAGCGCACACAACTCTTGTACTAAAGAACTTTTTTGATTTCCATGCGTTTTCCATCATTGGAAAGCTTACAATTTCATAATCTGTAAATACCTCAAAACGCCCCAAGTTGTTCATGGTTTTATTCAAAACAGACCCACCCTTCACATTACGATGAACAAAGACAATGAGACGAATATTTTCATTTCAGGTTCTATAGATTGTGTGTTATTGTGGGGGCAATTTCAAATTTCAAATGTGAATGCTTGCCAAGTGGTCCCAAACCTGAAAAAGTTTGAGAAACACTGCTTCATAGTGATCCTGATTTCATTTTCCAGCAGGATTTGGTACCTGCCCACATTGCCAAAAGCACCAAACCCATTTTGACCATTTGGTATGATACCTATGGTATCACTGTGCAGCTTTGACCAAACGCTGGTCTGACTTAAACCCCATAGAGAAACTATGGTGTAAACATGAGATAACAGAGTCAACAATGCTAACAAGATGAAGATGAGTGTTAAACCAGCCTTGGCTTTTTTAGCACCTCAGCAGCCATGCCTCGCTGCACTGATGCAATAATTCATGTGAAAGGAGTCACAAACATGCTGCATAATACAGAGACATACTTTTCCGTCCGTTTCTTATTTATTTATATATATGTATATATAAAACCTTTTTGATTAGTCTGATGCAAAATATCACCAAAACAAAAATAAACACTTGAAATATTCATATTCCTCTCTGTGTGTAATGAATTTATTACATATCTGAGTTTATCTTAAAGACGTTCTAGGTTACCGAGTTGCCCCTGTGAGTCAGGGTCTTTAAACCCCCTTGCAGGCCATCAGGGGATCTTTCTCATCAGGCTGATGTCGCTTGAGATTGGGAAGTAGATCGAGTTAAAATAGCAACAGTAGGTGGTCCTACTGAGATTTAAATGTCAAATTAACATTGACTATATATTTGTATAGAGGAGTGAAACAGGAGGAGAGCTGAGCTGGAAACAAATGAGAGCAGATTTTTTTTTTTTAACACTTCAGGGACGATCATTTCTGGAATCGTTCTGCCCTTCTACACTTTTCTGTCCAAAACTTTTACTTCATATATCTACATCTACTGCCTGTGTTGGTTCAAAGATAATAATGAAATAAAGATCCATTTCATTCTACATTTAAAATGCATGTGTGTGAGGATGTCCATGAGAAAATGAGAATTCCTTCCGTTTTCAGTCTGTCAGAGTCCTGGCAGTCATTCAAAGGTAACATTTTTCTACCAGGGAGAGCATGACACACACACCCAAAAAATGTTTCAGCCGTGTGTTCAGCCAACAGAGTCTGCTTAGTTGAAATTTAACACATTTTCTCTTTTTTCCTCTCCTCATTTGCATGCAGTCTTAAACTGACCGTGATTAAAATAATGTGTGTCAGTCTTACCTTTCCAGGGTCATCTTTGGAGCGAGGCACTTTGAGAAAACATTTGTTTAGCGACAGATTGTGCCGTATTGAGTTCTGTGAGGGAAAACAAAGAGAGAGAAAGGTGGCGAAGTAAGTAAACGTATCAAAAATGCTGATCGTACAAAGTATTTTGTAACAAAGCAAAAACACTGGTGCCCATAGCAACAAGTTTACACACTTTTACATCTTTTTCCCCCATTGATTTACAGTCAAACAAGAGCTTAAAGACTGTGAAACATAGATTTCATCTCATCCAATGAACTCCATTTGGGCTGCACATCATATCAAATTCCACGGGTTCCAGAAATAGGAGCAAGAAGGAATCCCACACTGGGATGGCTGCTGATAGCTAGGCCTGATATTAATTAATGCTCTAGCAGCCTCCTGTGGGGCCTGGAAATAAATTATGTAGATCATTCTGAAAGTTAACTCATTACTGTGTTACGAGCTGGTCCACACTGGTGGATTGGGAGATGCATCCAGTTGCCTGATATGAAAGGAGGGATGGTTTTCAGAAACCATGCAGGTTAGATTGCAAAATCTAGGTCCCCCAGCAACTGAAAGACCCCCCAGTCCGCCACCCCAGTTGCAGCCAGACCACCGGAGGGCTCGACATTGCCAATGGATCTGCATCCACTCCACTTTATGGATCGGCATTGACAGATGGTCACAATGAAATGCAAAGAATAAGCCGAGAGAGATGCTCTGTGAGAGACAAGAAACTCCACATTTTTCATGTTAGAGTTTCAGACCTTTACAGACTTAAATCAGCCAGGTTCTCAGTGCCAGGAAGGAATACAAATAAGAGTTTACTGCTGGTATTTAGGTCAGGCTTTAACTATAGAACCTGTAAGGATGAATGATTTATTGGAACATAGATGGAAAGATGAGTGGAAGGAACAAACACAGTAACGTATCGTTGGATGGATGTCAAAATGAACCAATGACCAGCAGAATGGATCAATTGACGGACTTATAGAGTCAGACAATGGGACAGGAAATGAAGTATTTACAATTTTCCATATTTAACACTTAGCCAGACATGAAAAGTCAGAAAATTTAATGCTTTTCTGGTATGTGAAAGAACCCTGGATAGAGAGATAACTTCCCACTGATTCATCATAAAAGTTAACCACATCATCGGAGAGAGAAATGTTGTCAATCCCACTGGCTAAACCTCTGAATGACCACAATTCAGTCAATCCTGCTCTATAATACAAAATTACGGCTTGGTGAAATATTCAAAGGAGCGACATTATGTATTTTCCATATAATGCCATTTTATAGGCCAACCAAGTAACTATGTTACCTTCAGCTGTTATAAAAATAATGTACATGTCAAATTTGATTTCACATCAAATTACATGTCTGACATCTTGAAATTGGGGCTCTGTCTCTTTAAGAACCTCCTACCTTCACTAACACTCCCACTTCAGTAAGCCAAGACAAAAACCATGCCATCCATTGATACAGTTTGCAATCATTCTTAGGAGTGTTGTAGATCCTACGATAAGCTCAGAAGCTTATATCATCCAGCTGCTGCCGCTAGTCTGCAGGAGCAGAGGGCTCCGTGAGTTGGCAGCTCGGCTGGAGACTGCAGCTGAGAGGAGGAGCTTTGTGTAAATAGGCGAAATAGGCACCTCCAAATGATTGCCAGAGGTGATTCAAGGATTTCTGAAACATTCAAGAAAGAATCAATCAACACTCCAGGTATGTTTTTGATGAGGGATTAACGTTAAAGCATGATGAAAAGCTCAAAAAAGTTGACTTTTCATGATACCACCCTCTTAAACAATTCTGAGAATCAAAACAGATATAAATCACCTTTAGTGCGAGACAGACTTTAAAGCATGAAAGGGCAACCCTCCTCACCTCCAAGCTACACTCATCCTCCACTCTGTAGGATTCAGTGATCATTATTCCTTTAGTAAATCAGCTCATCCAAGGCTCTAGCTTTTGTGACTGAAATATTGAATTTCTCTCAAACAGAAAAAGGCCTTTATGCCGCCATGGGCTAAAACTGAGATTTCAGATTGCATATTGACACTTAGATTTTAGTATTCTCTAAAAGGTCATTTCACTTAAAGAAAAAGATAACTACTCTCTTGTACAGAAACAGAGTAAACAGTTCAAGGTGATAACTGTGCGGCTGCTTTTATTTTATTTCATTTCATTTTGGACAGCAGAGCTACTAAAGTAAAAAGAAATATATCTGGAGTGGTTTGTTACATTGTATGCAGTAAAATTCACAGCCAGTGATCTTCCAACACTGACAATAAATTGAGTTTCAATATTATATCATTATAATGATATAATAATATATCATTATATTATTATATCATTATAAAATCATTATAATGATTTTATTTAAGCAACAAGCCCCATCGTCCACATTGAGCAGCAGATTTAAGTGAGTTTGAACATGGCTTGGTTGATTGTGTTCAGAACCTTTCAATCTACTGTGATTTTCACACATGAGCATCTCTTGGTGGTCCAAAACAAAGTAAATATCCAAGGAGCAGAAGTTGTATGTATGAAAGTGTCTTGTTGATGCAGACTGGTTTGAAATGACAGAGGCAAATGTTGCACCATCAGGCAGATGGGATACAGCTAAAGGACCAAAACAAAAGCCACTCCTGTTAGCTGTAACTGCAGAGTCCAATTAAAACAGGCTGATCAAAAATGGACAACAAGAGATTGCCTGGTCCAAAGACTGTTTATCTCAGCTGCAACATTGAGATAGCAGGGTCAGAATTTGGTTCTGGTATCGGGGATGTATTGGTTTGGTAGATATTCCCTATTAGCACATTTTGGGACCATTAGTTTCTGTTAGGGGTGCAGTTTTCTGGTCGATTGCCAATTATCGATCTACCTGCCAATTGCAATTTTCGCCCATACCATTTTTTTTGTCTGAAATGTTGCTAAATGTAGCAAGAAAGTCTCTGAGTTGTCAACAAGCAGAGTGACTATTGTTATCTGCAAATGTGCAGACATGACTTGGTGGGACGGTCCATCAGTAAAACCTCTCTAAAGGCAGAGCAGAAGAGGTCAGTGGCTGATATTTAGACCATTGCTGAGGTAGATAAGATCATTGGCTTCAAGGTTGGCTTCACATGGATGTATCGGCAGATCACCAATCTCCCAAATTTAAGAAAACCACCGTTGATAAATCGGTGCACCCCTAGTTCCTGTTGAACATCAATATACCCTCACAACCTACCTGTTATCATTACTGACTATTTACATCCCTTTCATGACAGGTGTTCCCCACCCTTCAGGGGATAATGTCACAAAGCACAGACAGTTTCACAATGAGTTCTCTGTCCTCCAATATCCTCCACGGTCAGCAGACCTTAGTTCCATAGAGCACTTTTGTAATGTGGTGGAGCGGGAGATTTGCATCGTGAATGTGCAGTAGACAAACCTGCAGCAAATGCATGACGCTACCATGTCAATATGGATCAAAATCTGAGCAATGTTTCTGACAGCTTGCTGAATTCATACAATGAAGAATCAGGGAGTTCTGAGTACAAAAGACGGACCAACCCACTTCTGGTAAGGTGTACCTGCTGCGGAGCGTAAATGTTTATAATAAAACGTAAAATTTCAGAATGCTTTTATTGTTATTGTACTGAAGCATAACAAAATTAATTTAGGTACAGCCCATCCATAGAAGGCAAGAATCAGACAGAACAAGGAAGTTCTAGTTATTTTGGCATATTTTTAAACCAAAAGTTGTACTTTTCCAGCCTCATATTAAACAACTTTTGGCCCATTTTAAATGTTCATCTGAGTGAATGGGTGGAAAGGTGGACAAACATCGAGAGATGGCTGACATTATAATCTATACATCTTAAACAAAAAACACAAAAGTGTAAAAATCACACTAGTTACAACAACTTATTTAAACTATCATGTTGACAATTGCACAGTTAAGTTTATTTTACATCTTTTTTGTAATAAAAAAGTAGCAAAATGATGTAGTAAAATTAAAGACATGAAAAATCCTTTCCTCACACCATGATAATGTTATGGAGACCTCATAGCATTATTATTTTGGCCACATTGCTCTCTGAGCTTCACATCGAGATAAGGAAGTGCGCTGGCTTGCACTGTGATCAGAACTCTGTGGTCTAAACGTAATTAAGCCACGGGCGCCTCACTTTTCCTACCAAGTGAGATTGTGCACAGCTGTGAAGCAGAAAAAAAAATCCAAGCCTGCAGAATCAGATCTCAAATGTCATGCAGACTTGACAAATAGATCCACTGAGACCCCAGTAACCTGAAGACTCCAGGGCAGCCGAGGTAAACGGTTAACCTTATTGTTGTGTGTTTGCTGATGCAGCCCACTTGAACCAACTCTGGCATCTCTGCAAAATACAGCATGAAGATAAATGTTTTGTTCTTCTGGTTGCATTTCCTCCCCTACTCCAACAATAGTACAGCCTCAGCTTGGATGAACATAGCAAAATGCCTCATCATGCATAGTGGAGAGTGACAAACATAAGATGTTCTCTGCTTCGTTAGCCAATGCTACTTGGGATCCCTGAAATGTGTAGAACCAGAGAGGATCTGATGGGACGGTTTCTAAAACAAGCTTCACAGTTCCACAGAACCACAAGCACTCCACAGACATTTTCCTCCACAGTCTGCGTCTGAAAATGGGGGCCACCTAATGCCACGCAGATGGGAGGTGAAGAGAGGTGGCTCGTTCCATTAAGGAACGTCTGTTTGTTCTAAATCATTGATACAGTCAAGTGGGAGTGGCTTGGTGCAACATCAGAAGTTTATTTTTTAATGAACCATTCTTTCCTGCTCCGCTATGCTCCTGCTGGGCCATAAGAGATGAAAAACTAAGAATATAGTAAGCAGGTCTGTGCAAAGTACAAAGTTCCTACACAACTTTTATATCCCTTCCGACCCCCAGCAAACTATTTCCCTAAAACCTCCAGAGTTTCAGGTCTATATTTTAAAACTTGATGAAAAATTTTCACTATGGAACTATAGCAGATCTTCCTATAGTATGCAGGCTTTAAATATGTAGCATATTTAAATGAAACGGCAAAGATGACAATAGAGAAGAAGGATAAAGAAAATTGGAAGTCCGTCTCTACACCTGCAGAAAGAAAAAAAACTAATTGGAAGGGCGTCTAAAAGTAGGTATAAGGAAAGAAAGACAGAAGATAGGAGTACGCTTGTCACAATAAGCAATTAATCAGTGGGGCGAATTTGTTTACACAGACATCACAATCCATTTTATTAATTGTTTTGGTTGTGATGTTTTATTTTCGATATTTAAAATATGTTCCAGTTCGAGTGTGAAGTGGATTTCACTAAATTAAAGTTCATCAGTGATTGAGAGGGAAACTTGCATTTTTATGCAATTGTCAACACATTATTACTTGAAAATCGTTTATGGCGATAATTACTGGGGCAATTTATCATTCAGTAAAATTAGTTATTGTAACAGACCTAGACAGGACACAATCAAGGGAGGATAGCAGGAAGAGCATGATGGACAAAGGGACATGAGCCAAGAAACAAAAAGAAGAAAGGAACATTTAGACAATGGGAATAAAGTGTTGAAATTCACTTTTTTTTTTTGACATTTTCCCCCCATACGTATCCAGACCTGAAAGATACTGCAATCACATTCCAGACTTGTGTAGGAACCCTGGAGACAGCAGGTTATCAGCAGATATGAAGCAGGTATGCAGATCTACGGCGGAAGGAAATTAAGTAGGAGGAAGAGGTCAGAAGGTGTTAGCAGACGTACACAGAGTGAGAGAGACAGAGCTCTCTGCAGGGGGTCTCGCCCAAGTGCAGCCTAGCATCTTACCCGCAACCCCCACAGAGTTCTCTACATCCAACCTCAGAGTGAGCCTTTGAGTGTGTGAGTGTGTGTATGTGGGATACTTCCTACACACCTTACAAGCCGCGTGCGCACACAGGAACGTGTCTCCGAACAAATGGCGGTGATTTAACTCACCAGGACAGTAGTGGAGGCGTAGGCAGCTCCGCCCTCACAGCCAGCACCCCCCCTTTTCCCGCTGAGAAGCGCCGCAGCTCGGCAGAAGGGCCGCCAGGGAAAAAGTAGGTCAAGCTGACCTCTGAGCTCGGCGTGTCAAACGTTCAGAGTGAAGCTGAAGGGACAGGCCGTGTCAGAGCCCTGCTCCTCACAGCTGGGGAGGAAGAGGCGCCCCGCGCACCCGGCCGGGAACCCAAGGGAGAGAACTCAGCAGGCTGCTTATACAGACGAGCGTATACACAAATATACCAGCCATGACGTATAGGCGACGAAGACCAGCAACTGAGGGAGAGGAAGACCTCGCAGACTGGGCCGATGTGAATAAATCAATGCCACTATGTTTGAGATCTTGCCAGCTTCCCACCATCTATTTGTAACTTCATGCCTCCGGACAGAGCGTAAAGAAGAGAAGGCTTTATTCAATCAACGCTCGGTTATGCAGTTAGAAGTCGGAAATTTAACTGTCAGTCTGTAAATGCAAAATTACCCGAGGCAGTTCCGAGGCCATGCAAGAGTTTGAGATGATAAAAGTTCAAAAAAACCTCAAATGACAATGTCAGAGAACACAAGGGTGAAATATTTTACTTTACTACCAGAAAATCTAAAAATATAGAAATGATGGAATATAAATCAAAATGAGCACTTTTATCGCTTTTAGTTTTTAACAACTCTTCTGACACAAAAAGGCCTTTGAGTCTCACTCTCAAAACCGAATTATGCATGCATGTTGTGGATGATGAAGTGCATGCAACAATTGTTTGGATTCAGGTGTTTAGCCCTTTTTGGGCTACGGTTTCCACTAAATACTTCTTGTATTAACTAGCATGGTGTGCCTTGCAGTAGCGTTTCACCCATGTGTTTGTTGCTCTGACATCCCAGTTTTGTTTTTGTCTCGATTTCTGCAGGTGTAGAGGCAGATTTCTAGTTTTCTTGTATTATCTTTATTCTTCTTTATTGTCATTTCTGCCGTTTCCTAATAACATGTTGCCCCATCTTTCTTCCTTTCTTTTGCATCTCTGTGTCCAATGTATTTAAAATAACCCAAAACACTATAAACAGACTGCAAGATGCTAAAAGAGGTCTTGAAAAATCCCCAACAATTGAATCACTGGATCTTCAAGAAGTCTTACAACTGTGGATATAAAAGTGCATACCAGTACAATCAGAAAGATTGTACTGGTATGCACAATCATTCAGAAGATGAGTTTAACTTCTGTAGAGGATGATGTGGAGGAAAGAAACCTTTGCAGAAAAAAAAGAAATTTGACAAAGAACATGGAGAAAGACCAGAACTTCTGGAATCATGTTCTGTGGACAGATAAGTCTATATATTTGAAATAAAACAAATACTTAATTCCAGGAAAAGGCCCTCATACCAACTGGAAAGCATGGAGCTGAAACCATATCAGAGGTGCTTGAGCAGAAAGTGAAATAAATACTAAAGCTTGAACCCTGTGGTATGATAACAACTTAAAACACAACCATAAAAACCTTCAGGACTGGCTGAGTGTTAAGTGCAAGTCCAAATCCTGATGTCATTGATATGATGTAGGGTGAAACAGGTTGTACATGTGAGAAACTGTTGAAATATCTCACAGCTGAAAGTGAGAAATGGGCAAAACTTTCCTAAGACTGTCAGAGACTGGCAGAAGGCTACAAGAAGCATCTCACTAAAACTCATTATTATAGATGGTAGCATTAGCTTTTAGAGAGCAGGGTGTCCTAGGTTTTTACAAAGTAAAAATAGCTGTTTAATCTATTTGGTGAGATTGTTTAAGGGCTATGAAATGTGTCTGTAATTGTAAAAGTAATGTCCATAACAAGAGCTGCTCAGACACGAGGCAAAAATAAAGAAAAAATACGCAGAACTGAATTAAAATTTTTGGAAATATAGTCATAAGAGTGTATAAACTAATGTACATCATTAAGTTGCCACTGAAATAAAATATCATTTCTAAACATTAAAAAACAAATCCTTTTATCAATAAAGGCAAACTAGATGAAAGAAAGCACCACAGGGTTTTTGGAAGAGAAAAAACAGCGAAGTCGTTTCACCAAATCTATGACCTTTTCTGAAGAACTGGTGCAGTGAGTGGAACCAAAGCAAGCACTTATGCAAGCTGTGCTGGTTGGAAAACAGGAGCCGAGTTTCTGACCTGACAGCAGGTCTGAATGGAACGGGGATTTGAAAGACTTGAGAGCTAGTACCGAAGAGGATGTGTTCAAAAGCAGCCTTTGAAGGAAGATCTTTGAGGTCAATGAAGGAGAGAGAGAGGGAAGTAAGATACAAACAGAGAAGGGGAAATGAAAGAAAGATAAGGATAGGTCTGTTTTAATTAAAAACTGATGTTTTTTCCAATGAGATGATCTTAAGCCACGGCACAAAAGAGTGACCTGTGTCAAAGTCAAAGCGGTGAAATATTATGCAAGCCTGTCAAACACAATCAGCTTCTGCTTTATTATAGTGAAGGCATCAAGAATAAAACAGTTTTTTACTGTTTAAGCTCAAGAGGCACAAAAAAAAGACTCACCCTGCTTAAAATAAAATCAAACCAGAGTTCTAATAGAATATAAATGTCAAACATAATAAATCCATACTTCCTTTTCTAAAAGTATCCGTATCATTTGAACTTTGATTTACATTACAAGAACAAACGTCACAGTAATTTGTTAGAACAGATTAACACAAAGTACTTTTGTTCATCTCCTTTTACTTAACTGCCCCTAAATAAAATGTATCTAATTAGTGGGGCTCATAATTATGATGAATAAATGTGCTAGAGTGGCTCAGTTATGGCCAGACTGAAATACAACTTTGACCAATCTTTACAGACGTACTAGATTCAATCAGATTGAGTTCCTGTGTAAAGAAAGATGAGAAAAATGTTAGCGTAGTGCATTTCTAAAGTTTCAAGACATATACCCAAAACAGCTATAACACTTAATAATTCATTAGTATCAGTACACTCAGGGGGTAGAATGAAAGTACCTGTACACCACCACATTTTAGATTTTTATTCAAATTTTATTGGTTGATTTAGCGGTGGCCATTGATCATCAGTAATTGTGATAAATGTATTAAAAATATTGATTTATTGTCACAATAAATTCCAATTAATTATGTTAAAAAACTGTCCTTATTGTCAGGATTGATAGTTGTATTTTATTCTCCATTTGTTTAATGAAAGCGTCAAGAAATACCAGTAAATTTTAAAATTCAGTTACCATGTGTAGCTTAGTGATAGAAATCACACTTCTTAATATGTACTAAAGAAGAGTATTGCAAGTGGTTTGTTTCTCTAGAGCACTATTTGTGTTTGTTGGGATATACAATCAGTTACCTAAAGAAATATGTAATAAATAGTTCTTATTGTCACTTTTGTCATTATCACAATAGTACCACACAATATTGTGATAACATTTTAACTCCAAAATTGTATCTATTCAAGGAGTAGAACAGCTGAACACCACACTTTTCAGATTTTTATTCCAATTCTGTGTTGGTTAATCATGAAAAAAATCGAATAAAATGCACTGAAGCTCAAACAAAACAAAAAAAATAATAAATCAAGGGGTATGAATATGTTCGAGGCGCTGCAGGTCTCCTCCCAAAAAGATCTTTGTAAAGAACAAGGCCACACTAAAGTCACCGGTGAGTGAATCAGAACAGATACAGTAACACATTCATATCTGCGGCGCAACACAAAGGCTCACCGGTACATGACTGTATTTTTAGGCCTTTGCTATTTCGTAAGGACCCTGTGACATGCCCACCAACACAGAACGTAGTCCTCAGCCTCGGGGATATGCACCCGGACCAGGGAATGTAGCACCTTCACTGTCTATTTGTAGTGGGTGTGGGAAGGCATGTGGGATGCCACAGCATTTACTCAGCAAGGGTTAGGGAGAAAAAGGCTCAGACAGGCAGGTAGAGGAGGTTTGCTCAGGTAGAAATCACAATCACAAGAGCTCTGATACCGCTTCAACCCTGCTCTGCGATTATAAAGGTTGTTTTTAGTATTTAGTTTTATAAATAGAAGGCCATTATCAAAACTTTACTGTTTTAAGAGTGGCGCCCTACAAGAATGGCTTATAAAATTGCTTGTGTTAGTGTTGAGCACTTCTAAAAGACATACTTACTACAGTTAACAGAGATTTCTTAGTATGAACCTTTTTTCTTCATCATAGTGATATAGCAAAGATGCCTGCCAAGGCTCGCTGCCCAGTGTACCACAAAACCTGCATTTATCAAAGTCGAGAGACCTAAAGCTCACACTCAAATACCAATGAAGTCAACTATAACGATTTTCACCTTTTTTCCCCCCATCCATCTTCAAAGGCATTTGATCTGCCTCCCTTGGCATCTCGTAGCTGCGTGTTGGCATGTCTGGTTTAAAACCTCTCACTCTCTGATCTTTAAGCACTTGTATGTTGATTAAATAAAACATGAAGCGCTTGCTTACCAGCTGAAAAAATATATATACATATTTACGTGGGTCAAATCTGTCATAAACATAAATAAACAAACTTGTCAGTGCAAAGAGCACTCAATTTCAACATCCACAGAAGACTGGGACAGAAGGTTAGAAGAAATTAAAATAAAGAAATCAAACTGATGACTGAATTTTGCCATCTGCACCTTTGTTATCTACTGTCAGACTCTGAGGCATTATAGTAATTAAAACTCAACAGCCACTTTTGCAGAAGTACATGACACTGTGGGGAAATGGTATTTCCCCCATCCCCCTTAACAGGGGGCATTTGGCAAAATTAAACTCATTTTTCATAGCAGGACTCATTTAGTGAACGCAATACATGCAAGAAAGAAATTAGTCTGATAAGGGATTACATGCGAACTTTAGAAGTTGTCAAAGTAGTGGCAGGAGAAATGTGGAACATCATAGATACAACTGGTAAATGCTCAGTTGTTTTATTTTCATTAAAAAAACCAGCAAAGATATGAAAGGTTTGCTGGTCTCCATGCAGGAGGTAAAAGGCGTAGCTACAGAAGCAGCAACTCTCTAAACCTCTTAAGCAAATACAGCATCATCCAAGTGTCCAAAATCCCCTTGAACTTTCTAAGATTTTGTCACATTACAGCCATAAACTTTAGTGTATGGCTGTAATTTTAAAAATCACAATTGAGGTACTGCATAGTTTTGATGCAGAATAAAAATGATGCGCGAGTTTAATGTTTTTTAGACAAAAGTCTGTACTGTTTTGTATTCAGCTCCATTTGAGTCAGTACCTTGTAGAAACCAAATGATTAGGGTCGCTTTTCTGATGGAAGGTGAACCCTCTGACCCAGTCTCAAATCATCGGAGTATCTAACAGTTTTTCCCCCAAAGACCGACATTTATTTCTCGCCATTCATTTTTTTCCCCCCAATAACTGACCAGATTTCCTGACCTTCTTGAAGGGAAGCATCCTCAGCATTATGCTCCCACCATCAGAGAACCGCTTTAGTGTTTCTACGCTCCCTGCATGACTTGTGGCAAACAGAACTTCTTATAGCTTTCTTTCCACTTCTCTTCAATAACACAGACTAGTTTAATTTATGGATAACAGTTGTCTTGTTAACTGATTCTAATACATAATTATTTAGTGACATTAAAGCAAAGAGGCTGAGTAAGGTGAACCAATGGCAGTTTTCTGGCTGATCGGCAATTATAATTTTTAAGATGCCTGACCTGTCGATTCTGATTTTGGCCGATACCATTTTTTTTTTTTTGTCTGAAATGTTGTTAAATGAGGCAATAACGTCACAGAGCTGGTAACAGTGGGGTGACTATTGTTAACTGCAAGCATGTGGACATGACCTGGTGGGCCAGTCTTTCAGTAAAACCTCTCTGGGTAGAGCGAAATAGGTCAGTGATTGGTTTTTAGACCTTTGCTGAGGTAGATAAGATCATTGGATAAAATCGGCTTCACGCAAGTATCGGCCAATCTCCCAAAATTAAGGAAATCGCCACCTATAAATTGATGCACCTCTAGGTGCAAATCCATGCCCAACTTCAGATTTTAACTTAGAAAACAGAAAAAGGAAAACCTTCCATACTTCCAGTATTACATAAAATACCATTTATAATACACCGTTTGTTGCTGCTATTTGATACAGAAAGTTTCAGGAGATAATACCATTTTAACGTCAACATGACCAATTCCCAATGTTCTTACAGGACCTCACCTTCTCCATATCAACAAGCATCTGATACAGATTAACCACAGAATCTGAACACAGCAGAGGTAGATCTGCTCTACCTGATTGTGCAGAAGTCCTCAACATCATACAGTACAAGCAAAACGATCGAATTTCATCAGCCAAGTAATTTTGTTCTGGGTAATTCAAGGATACTGCAACTTACTGAGCTCCAACAATAGGCTGAGCTAACAAAAAAGCCCCATAGTTCCCTCATGGCTTCTAAGAAGTTTATGAATGCTGCACCAAGGATGTTCCCTTTTCAACAGAGGCAACGGGGTTAAAGACCAAAATTTCTACCACAAATGCTCTGAACTCAATTTCGCTAAGGCACAGCATCCAGATTCCCTTTTCTAACACTTTTTTTTTTATTATTTAAGGCCAACCTTGAAATAAAAATAAACCAAGAGAAATTCTAGAGAGAGAAAAAAGCCTTGTGCATTATTTTCCAGTTGCACTCAAGGTTACAACGCTGACTTGAATGCGACATTTGAAATTCGAGCATTCCCCTTTTAAATTGGGAGTCGATCACTGTAGATGTGAAAAGCTGTGGGGAAAATTCTCTTAATGCAATGCTGAATGGCAAGTCACACCACCACAAAAGCCCCGAAGCACTCGCATGAGGCCTATTTGATCAAAGTCACTCAAAAAGCTATCAGTCTTTGTCTCCTTTGCTTTTTTTTGCAATATTTTTGTGTCTCCTCCACCCCCATCTCACTCAAACGAAACCACACAGAATAAAAATGTTTTGTACAACCTCTGGTGTTGCTAAACTTGCTCCGTTATTGCATGCTGCAGCGTGTAGAATTGTAGCATGATTCCATTAAGTGGGTTATTACAGAACATCCCTGACCTCTACCACAATGATTGTCCAGACAACTTCAGAAATAGGTAGCTCTGAGTGACGCAAACACAGCACAGCAACAGTTAAAGTTTACAAAAAACACCAAGTCAAATATGGAGACAGACTCAACTAAAAACATATCACTAGAAAAAATTTTAAAATGTGAAAAATTCTTAAAAATATATCGAAACATCAAACTGCAGATTAAAAATATGACTACGAATATCAAACAAAATCACAACTACGTATACATTTCTCACAATTTAATGAAAGCATCAATAAACAGCAGAACATTTTCCTATTATCAGCTAAAGGTAATTAATAGATTACGGAGGTTTGCAACTTGATGCTCCGACAATAAGCTGCATTGAGCAATGTTTTAAAATGTAATAAATAGATTTAGCAGTTTCTGCTACACATTTCATGCAGTATATGTCTAATATTTCCACAAATGACACTAAGAGTTTAATATATATATTTTTACGAAGTCATTTTTTCAATAAGTTGCAAACTAATTTTGCTTTTTTACATACTTTTCAATAAAAGCTGACTTAAGAATTGAACATCTATTGAACCTAAAAACAAAAATAAAATTGTTTTTAATTAAAAAAATTTAAACTGTGTAAGAGTAGATCTTAATTTATTAATTTACTTCAAAGGAACATGTTGCTTTTGTGGCTCGGAACTAAATTTGTTCAGCAGACTGAAGATAAAAACGGCTCTCAGTGTCGTAAAGGTTGCTGATCGTGGCATTAGATGAACCTGAATGGATCCTGTGAGTTTCTGCTAAATTACAATTTGTGTTAAGTTGGCTAAATGGTAGATATGTTCAAGGAAGATATAATTATGTAATTGTTTTTCTACAAGTTTCTCAAATCCAGTCTAATTAATATTACTTGAGATGCACCCATTCATCTCCCAGAGTCAGGAATCGTTTGATTTTCATTTGATCACCTGATCAAATGCTGAAAACTATTTGTCTTGATTATTTATTAAAATTAGAACTAAGGCTGGACTCAATCTGTGGACACAAAACCAAATCCATCTACTTTTAATGCATTTGTTTATTTTTAGAATAAAACAAATCATTGCATATAGCTGAGGATGATGCCTTGTTGCTGTACTTCTTTTCCCTTGGATTCAGCAACGACATTGTCATCTTTCAGCCCGATGAGCACATTTCATTTTAATAATTTAAAATGAGTAAAAATATTGCTGCATTAAATCTATGCACCCGTTCAGTGAACACATATTGGTAACCTGCTCCCTTAAAGGCTGCAGAGAGCTGTAAATCGAGTGAGTGATGCTGGGTCGCCCTCCCTTTCTCCGCGACTGCAGAGGCAGCGCAAGGCCATGAAAGATTGGAAGCAAAGTGACGTCCTCTGGTTTATCCTCCCTGAAAGCCTTCGCATGCTCTCAGTTCCACATGAGGGATCTGATGAAAGCCGTTTGTCAGTACGCCACTTAATTATCAGCCAGAAGAGGAGCCTCTGATGCCATCCTCTGACGACGGGCTTACAGCCGCACGCCGACAATGGGCCACGCTAACAATGAACAACCGAGCTGCTCATAATGACGATGGGATGGTGCCAACTATCCACTTCAGAGTCAAAGAAATGGGGAACCTAACACAAGGAGTGGTTTCTACTTCAAATTCAAAGTTTTTTCCAGCTCATTAGAAGCTTGTGTAATGAAATATTTCAGAGGATTGACAGTGTCACAGAAGAGCCAGATGATGTTTTGACCTTTTGTTTCTGCCCGTCTACACAAAGGTGTTCAATATGCGTGGAAGCATCAGTGTGAACTTAAAAATAGTCGTATGAACTCCTTTGACCTGCTACTTCTCCTCATTCTTTTGACTACAGAGCTTGTTTATAACTAAACATAAGATTACGAGAAGAAGAGAGGCTCATCTTTTGTTTTCATCCTGCAGCTCAACTCTTACAGACACTGAAGTCAACTCAAGTTCCTGGGAATGTTTGGCCTGAAGCTTTTACTTTGGAGGAAACAGTAAGACATTTATTATTGTGTGCATTAATGTGATACGATTCACAGCTGCACATTTACCAGAGGCATTAGCATTTAGTGACAAAAGGCAATTATTCAACATTAACCTGGGATTTCCAATAGTATTCAGGCAGCAAAAAGTACATACATTTATGACATATGAAACATGTAAGAAAAAGAGTTTGTTTTCTCTGTATAGTATTGTGCTTTTCTAAGAATACTCTAAACAATTTCTTTCAACTAAATACACTAGAAAATGATCCAACTTAAATAAATTGCTTCAGCTGATAAGAATTAATTGAATTAAGTTCATCTGAAGAACTTGACAATTTTATAAACTTAATGGATTAATTTGGATACTTATTTCAGTGCTACCAACTTAAGTAATTTATTTAAGTTTGATAAACGACTCCTTTTTCAGTGTCGGACAGAAGGGAAACCTACAATCTCAACTCTCACATGCATGTGATGTAATGTTTTATGAATGCAAGAAAAAAAGAGAATTCATGTTTATTTTTCACTTACTTTTCCTTTACAAATAATGGACACGTTTTTTGGGATCTGGACAAGCTTAGATCATCTGCACTTGATAATCTAGTGTAATTTAATTTCTGACATCTGGATTGGATTATTTTAATAAAATAGTAAATTATTTTATTTTATTTTAATAAAATATTCTCTAAAATACAGCTTTTGATCCAAGATAAATTTAGTTTGTAAAAAGAAAATGATGAGCAACAGCGCTCTGTTTAGCATTTAAGTTGTTTCAAAAAAATATCAAGAGGATGAACTTTGGAAAAAATATTCCGTATTTTGGAAAAGAATCAAACCCAATTTCCAATTTTAAGATTGTGTAAGAACCTGGGGTTAATTAATTGGATCAAGAAAGAATGGATGAAAATCATTCAATGTTAATTTAAATTACATGTTGTAGCAACAAAGGTACATTGTGAGCCAACAGAGGAGGTTAATGGTAGCTAAAGGAAGACATAAATCCTGTGAAGTAGTAACTTAGCAGTTGAATTTATAGAAGAAGGTTTTGTTTATGAACAATGAACTGGATGTCATTATCAATATGCAGCTTCATTGTCTCAGGGGAACACTTGTCTGAAGTGATTATAAAATAAATTACAGAAGTGTGTCTAAAAGCACATTTTGTAAGGCGAGGACATTTCATCAATAATTTCTAATCACCTCATTCTTTAGTATTTTTGCGAGAGTTCGATTCAAATTGTAATAAAGAATTCCCTTTATATCCGATCTAAAGAAAAAATGTTCTGACAGCCCTAAAACATACATTTTCCCGGGCGCTAAACCTCAAATAATCTACATAATATGCATCAGATTTGATTTCCTTCTGAAAGCAAATCACAGACCCACTCTATAGTCCATTAGCCAAGTTAATGCAGAGCTACCAGACTTGCTGACCCATTAATAATACATCGCAGTGGTCAAAAGAGGCCAGACACCTCTGTGCACCCTTTCATCCCTCTACATGGCCACATTAATGGACTAATTCAGATGCAATTAACTGGTGAGGAGAGGCTGTGGCCTTGCGGCTGGTGAAGCGCGAGCTGAAGGGGCTTAAAGCCAGGACTTGGATTATAATCACTGTGAACAAACACATGAACACACACAGACACAAAACTATTTACATACCATTAGAGGAGCGCCTCAACAGTGTGCTGAAAAACCTCAAGCAGCGTTTCCAACTCAATACCAAGGAATGCCAAAACGCGACATATTTCAACCACAACACCTTCTGCACCAGCAGTGCAATTTAAATTAGAGTCTTTTGTTTTCAACAATTGTGCAAATATAATAAAAAGACAGAAGGATAAAAAAATACAACCTTCAAAGGGGATCATAAGGACTGATCAAAGATGTGGAAGTAGCAGTAAAATTGTGTAAAAATGAATATATAATAGGAATGTGGGAATAGTAGCAAACAGCCAGGTTTCAAGGTGACTTTTGGGCTTTTTGCACATCTTATTCCTGCTGCAGCTGCAAGAGGTTCAAAATGATATGTCTGAGCCAGAATGTGACTAATGATCCACAAGCCATTATATATGCTGAGGCTAAAGTAACTGATGAGGATAATGATGACATTAATAAAGCTTCATGCAAGATTTCTGCAAGTTTCAGTTGGTTTAATACAGCTCTTTTCAGCCTCTGTTATAGAACAGTTATTTAAATGCATTATAAGTTTTAAAATCAGAAAACTAAAATTAACAGCACAGTTAGTATATTTTTAAACTGGACGGTAGTGTCTTTTGCTGCCTGATCTGCACATGCACACTGCGTGGGGTGATTGAAGTCGACCCACCGATAGTTTACAGCTGAATATGGCTGACTGTAAGCCACACTGCTCTGATTCCATGATCTCGGCTGCTTGGTCTGAAAGCACACATGGTGGTTTTGCACGATGCGACTCAACAAACTGATCTGTAATGGAGGGATTATAGCTGCGGGTTTATTACTGATCTATGATCCAAATGGTCTATAATTGTTGTGATAGATAAAAAGTTACTTTTTAAGCAAAAGTTAGTCACATACAAGTCTTTTTGAAGGTTTATATTTGGACTATTTAACACTTAATATTCTGCAGAAACTCTTGTTAGTTTTGGATCTGGCTCATTTTTGTGCATCTTAACATATGGAAAGCTGATATTACCTCAACAAGTTCTGAGACCAGTTAGTACAACAATCATAAAATTCAGTGTAATATGCATTAAACACTACAAACTGCATAAACAAGCCTAACTTATTTCTGCAGTTTGTAGACAGATAAAAATGGGTGATGCGCTCTAAATGTTCACTTGCCCACTCACTACAACACACTTCGGTTTTCAGGGTGCAATTAATTTTTGTTATTTTAACATGAAATGTTTTTTAAAAATATTTTTGGAAGTTGTAATTGACGAGCAGGTTGCAGCAAAAAACTTATCAGCAAAAAATTTGGTCATTTATCCCAGCCTTAATAATCTCCTAATGAACTGGTTTCATGTGTTTTTGCTGCCAAAAACTCATGCAGTGTTCTCACTTTGGTCTTAGTTTATAGACTGAAATCCCTCTATTGATTTATTGTAGTTTTTGTCCAGTTTTCATTCCATTTCAATAAATTACCAAAGCAAAATTAAACGCTGTGGCCTTTGTACAAACAACATGCAACGTGAGTTTTTAGCAAACACTGGCCAGAAACCTTTAAAACAAAATTTTAAGTAAAAAAATAAATTATGAAATTCACTATTACCTTTGTTTTCCTTTCATCACGACCTGTTTCTACTCAACAAAGTTGCTGTGAAAACCCATTTTTTGGTTCCTCCCAGATCTGACGGTGACAAATGAAAAATTAGAGGAGCGATATTCATACGTCCCATTCATGGCTCTGATGACCTGGGATTAGCCCCGTTGATGCCAAATGCGAGATGCGAGAGATGTGCCTGTCAATACAGGCGCCTGGCAAGGCAGTGCGGCCCTTTCTGGCACGTCATCCATCACTGGTTCCGCTCGGCTGCCGCAGCTGTGTCACTGTCCCCGCTCCGACAGACCGCTGACCCCACTAAGGACGCAGCAGCAGGATGATCGGATGACACTCTGGGAAAAGAGACAGCCATCCTGGTTCTCTGACAAGGCAGAGAGCGAAGAGGAAAAAAAAAACTTTTCCTACACCTTGTACTCATAGCGACATAGTTCTCAATAAGCAGGTGTGAATATCAGGAGTCCTGGGGAAAAATGCTGCTTCTACATTTTTATCTGAAAGGAAAAGAGCAGGGCTATGATGAGCAGAGGAAAGCTGTTAGCTGCAGGAGGCTGGCACTGAAGGTGACAGGTGTTAAATAATTGCCAAGGAGAAGAAGGAGGGTGGATGAAAACAAGACAAAATCTAACACTGACCAGTTTTCCACATTAATTACTTGCCATGCAGATTTCATCAACATGCCAATCATCTGGTCCGATCTGCTTTTTTTTAAAACTCTCATCAGATGTAAGTGACCCACAGTGTGGATGTCAGACTGTATGGGTGAGATGCCAGCGCTACTTAGTGGCTTTTCATCACATGTAGAGACGCAGAAAGAAATCAGTCGAGGACCAGAGTCTGATGGCCAGAACTCAAAGACCCAATCTTTTTCCAATTAGTGAACGAATCGCCTGACAACACTCTTCGATGTGGAAGTTCTCACTGTGGTAATGCTAACTATTTTAGGTATCAGGAAGTTGCTTAAAATAAAGTCAGTCAATGTAAAGACAAAACTCAGTTTAAGATATAAAAAAGTAATTTTAGGAGGCTTAATGGTGAAATAGACTCCATTTTCAAAGACTGTTTTTAGTGAAAGTATGAAAGAAATGGTTTGGGTATCTCATCCCTCTATTGTGACAGAAATGGCTCTGAGATATATATATATATATATATATATTCTTCTTTTAAATAAAGAATACAGGAAGACATAAAAGAAAGGAGGGAGGGTCCAATAAGTTCATATTTCTGCCTACCTCCTTTTTAAATAGTTATCTAAACATTTATTATTGCATTTGAACTGTGAATGTGAATATGTTTAATAAATGTTAAATAAATGAACTAAACTAAGAGGAAGAATAGATTTCCTGTAAGAAGCAAGATATCAGACAAAAACTGTCCCTTGTGAATCAGCCTCTTTATGTGCATAAAAACCTTTGAGCACACGTCACTGGATAATGAAGTACTGATTGGGTGATCACTTGAACTCAACAGCAATGTGAGCTTTATAAGACGCCTGGAGACTGTGATTAGAAAATCAGGGTTATCCTCCCTCAGTTGAAACATCAGAATTTTGTTTTTGAAACATAAACTTGTTTGATTTGCCGTTTTTGTTGTATTGGCCATCAATTTTCAGAAAATAAATGCTTAAAGTCAAAATTCTTTTATCTGGAATTTGAGAGTGCCAGTAATTTCCAGAAAAATAAAATACACAATTTTACTATTATAAAAGCAAACTTAAAAATGTTGAAATGCTCTTCTCTCAGGCAGAATCTGCATCAGCAGGTCAAAGCTTTAAAAAACAAGCGCAGTCTTAGGCTGTTCTTGACTTGACAGCCTCTTCTAATTAGTCCTGCAGCCCATATCCCTTTCATTTCCAAAAGGTAAACGCTATGTGCACGCTACGGTGATGACAGATCAATTAGCTGCAGGCTTCAGAAGAGGTAACGGCTCCTCAGGGAGAGCGGGCTTGCATAATTAAGAATATTATTAATTATATTTAAAGACAAAAGGGTTACAAATAAGAAAATGTCTGGAAAGAATTGCAACATAAGACTGTGCATTGTGTGCAGAGACCACCACAGCGGCAGCGTCTCCTGCTCCAACTCAGCCTGGATTAATCTAACAGGGCAGAATCAGTGTTAAAGGGAGATTGCAAGGACTGCACTCTATTTATAGAAAGCACAAATCATTGCTGTACCTCCTTCCTTCCGTCCTAGTCCTCCTCATCAGGGCAAAAAAAAAAAAAGTGTGCATACAAGAGGCAAAAGGAACCATCTGTGATCCCAATGTAAACAAAGGTCAGGTGATATTAACTGAGAAATCATTAGGTTGCCAAGCCATTTTCAATCTGCCACTGTGGATGTATTTCTGGAAGGGAGGACTTTACTTTACTCAATCAACAATGGCCTACATTTAGAGTGATCAAGCTTATAACCCAACATATATGGTCAAAGATATTCATAACACTTTCAGCAATTTGTTTTGAATAATCCTGTTTTATTTTGCAAAAGCAGTGGAGTAATGCCATTAAGTTTGAAGTTAATTCAAAGGACAAAGAGCTAAACTTGCAGCCAGATGCAAAGAAATACAAAACATGTTCATTATAAAGGAAACAGATGCAGGAAAAGGAAAGTATTACAGTTTAAATATTTCTAGCCAAACACCAAACATTTAGAAAAACGTGCTTCATTCTGAATGCTTAAAACCTAAGTAATCACTAAAACATTTTATATTTTGTTTCTATAAAATAGTACTGAAAATGTGATGTCCCAAAATGTACAGCATCTAAAACATAACTGAAACGCATTTTTTAAAATATCAACATAATATAGATGTGTTGTATAAAAACAGGCAAAAAAAAAAGTTTTCAGCTCACAAAAAAGTACTACACCAAATTATCAAATTATCTAGCATGCCTACATGATGTAATTAAGCAACTTCAGATAAAGTCTCACCAAGCAAAAAACCTCTGAACCTTTGAACAAGAACACGGTCAGAGATCAACAGGCGATCGTGTCTTTACGTTACATGAACCACCGATGCATTCTAGAAATTACTAAAGGGGCGTGGCAGGTGGGGAAGCAGCAGAGCAGCTAGCGTGTCTGTATCGACTTCAGCATATCTCATTATCACGGGGGAGGAAGTTCTCTGAATCAATTGATGACCATGATCAGCAGCTTTTTACGACTGGCTGTTGCATCACATCCAAGTGAGCAGCGAGAACAGATGGGAGGGAGATGCTAACAGCTAATGACTGCTTAAAACGATAACGCAAGTCACATATATGTGTGTATATGTATATATATATATATATATAGCGGCTGAACAGTGAAACCAAAGCAGTGCTTATCAAAGTGACGGCTAGAGTTTCAACTAGAACTGCAGCCAACATCTCTATACAGGCCTGCAGGCCACCAGAGGAAGCAATAGAAGCCTCAGGCCTTTTATGTACTGCACTGCAGTCAGCACTTCACTCGGCGCAGTGTGGGGACAGCAGCTCCTGCCAAAATCTATCCATGCCAAGGCCTGCCAGCTTGCTCTCCCCACCCACTCTAAGGGCCAGAGCGTGAGCGGTGGGGTGCCAGTAGGCGGGTGCAAGGTGAGGCTGGTGGGCGGGTGGCCAGGCTGGAGCTTCCTGACACGGGAACCCGCCTCACAGCGGGATCAAGCGAGCTGCCGAGTGAATCACTACCTCTCCCACAAACTGAAAAAAAAAAATAATAAAAAAAGTCTGTGCCGGGCCAACAAGCAAACATTTTCAGGCTGAGACAATAACTAAAAATACAGCTTTGAAAGCTTGAAACTCAGACTGAAACTTTCATCCAAGGTGAATGTGAAGGTGCATGTCCATAAATTAGAAGCTAATTAACTTCAGCAATGCAATTCAAGAAGTGAAACTTCATTACTTAGAGATGGATGTAGCTTAAGGGTCTCTTCCTCCAGATTTTACAGTTCCTGAAAACCTAAAATTCAGTATCTCATAAAACTATATTACTACACAAGACTAAAAGTATTTTTTATGCAGAAATGTTATGTCACAGGAAAGACTGCAGACTTGGTGAGACTGCAACATTTCAAACTCTGAGAAAAACCAACTTTATTCACAGACTAACAAGTTTCAGCTCCTGAAACAACGTTTTAAGTCAACGAGCTGAAATGTGTTGGTCTGTTAATAAAGTCGGTTTGGTGAGTCTTCACCTCACCAGATCTTAGTTTCTCTCCATTCACCTTCAGAGTCGTTGAAGTTGTGCCAGAAACGTTTGGAAGAATGCTGACTCCAGTAGAAAAATCACAGACACCCTCAGCAGCGAAGGCACACCACAAACAGATTGCTAAAGAAGGTGACTGAGTTCATGTACGAGAAGATGAGTGGAAGGAAATAGCTGAACAAGCAGCAGACATACAGTACACTGCACAAACATCTTACCAAGTATTTTTGGTCTAGTTTCAAGTGGAAATATCTTAGTACATTTGAAATAAGATAAAAATAATTTACAAGCAAATTTTTAGCAAGAAATATGAGCTTGTTTTAATAGTTCCTTAACATTGATGAAAAAGTATTAGTATCATTGGCAAATTATTTCACTTAATATATTTTTATCTAAGTTAATTCATCTGCCAATGAAAGTAGGACTTTTCATCAATATCAAGGAATTATTTACTTAAAATAAGCCTCTATTTCTTGGTAAAAAATTTCCTTGTAAGTTAGTTTGCCTTATTGAAAATGTACTAAGATATTTTCACTAGAAACTAGACCAAAAATACTTAGTAAGATTTTGTTTTTGCAGGGTAATTACAGGTCTGTCAGCATTTTATAAGCATAGACCATTTAAGAGTTTAGAGTAGATTGATAAGACATGGACTGGGGCTGTCAGTGCGCTGCGGCTGTCACGTTCCTTAAGCCACGGCAGAAACAGCAGAACCTCAACTAGAGATGCACCGATCCGATAATATACGTCTTTATAAGCGATGATATTGGAAATTTAAAAAAAAAAAAAAATCAAGATTAGCTATCTGTGACAATGTGGCCAATCCATAAGAGCAGATCTATTCAGTTTAATTAATTCTATGCTTTGTGCTCTGAGCACCATTATGCTTTTTTATTTATTTTATATTATATTTATAATTCCTTATTATATTTCTGAACCATTTGAAAGGTTTGTTTTTGCATGTTTGACCAAATTAGTCAATCTATTGTTTTTGTCAGTTTCAGTTTCTATATTATTTAATTTGCATTGGCTGTTCTACTCCTAACTGCACCGTTTGACTGAGCTTGTGAATCTATAGGTGCATTTAAGTGTGCTGTACAGGTGCAGACTTATATCAATTTGTAATTCAGTACATTTATGTTTGTTTAAAAAAAAAAAAGGGAAACATTGTAAGTCGATTTGGTGCTGTTTTTCTTTATCGGATCGGTATCCGCCAATACTAAATCACAGATATCTGTACTGAAAGTGAAAGAAGTGGATCTGTGCATCCCTAACCTTGATTACACCCTGAATTAAGACGTTGCCAACTACTCCAAAGTCCTTGACTAAGTTTAAAGTATATTTAGTATTCAATTTAAAAATAAAGGTGGAAAATTCTGGAAGAAATTTGAAATGAACCTTCCTTAAAGCTCCAGTGATAATTTAGGGGACGTGTTGTTTCAGATGTTGAGTTATTGTGATTCATTAAATCCAGAGTCAAGGCGGGCATCTACCAAGAAATTTCAGAGCCCTTCATGCTTCCCGCTGCTAACAAACTTTATGGAGACGCCAATTTCATTTTCCAGCAGCACATGGCAGCGGCTTACACTGCAAAACAGTAAAATACCTGGTTTAATGTGCATGATTTAGTCTGGCCAGCAATTTGACCCAACCTAAACCCTTCGGAGAATTTATGGAGCCGAGTCAAGAGAAGGACAAGAGACACCAGAGCCAAAGATGCAGACGAGTTTCAGGACGCTATTAGAGCAACCTGAACCTAACACCTCAGCTACAGGCTGAAAGAACCTGCAAACAGAACCACAGCAGAGTGCTGAGAACACAAGAGCAGGTCACCATTACTTAGGAAGATTAGCGTTTTTATTATTGGTTTAATCTAACTGGAAAACTGAATGCAGGGTTTTTATTAGCTATAACAATCAGAAAAAAATATTTAAATGCATCACTGTGAGTACTGGATTTAAATGCACTGCAAAAACAAAATAAAGTTTTTTTTCTAGTCTCTGTGCAAATTAGAAATGAGTCAAAACTGGCAGATATTTTTCACTTATATGAAAAAAGTATTTTTTTATTTTATATTATAGACTTAAAACAAGCCAGTATCTTTCTACAAGTCACTTCCAAGTTTGTTTTTCTATTTCTTATTTGCACTACAAACTACAAACCAAAGAAGTTGTTTTATTTATTTGACTATGACAGAGCACATAAATCAAAATTCCCATGATTTACGGCCTTGTAAATGTGCCAAAATTAGCACAATAGCAAAATGTCATCTTTTTTCCAAAGATAATTACACAGAGAAAAAAACTGATTAAACATACTAAAAATACCTCTCTAAACATTTCACAAGAAATGACAACATTTATTTTATGCAGCATGCAGTTCAGCAAGATTTTTGTTTCTGAATTCATTCAGTGGTTTTCCAACACAGAGATACATTTGCAGGAAAACAGAGATCATTTTTGGATTGTGGAAGTTAGGAAGTAAAACATTTCCCCAAAATGTGTGTCTACTCTCTAGTGGGGGGGAAAAAATCCTTAAGTTAAGTCCTTAAAATTTAAATGCACAGAGTAATGATGATCCTGGTTAACAGAGCAGACAGACGTATCAGAGACAGCATGAGGCACTGAAGTAATTTTACACTTAGATTTTAGGCTGCAAACCTGAGCTTGAGGTGGGAGATAGAGGCAGAAGGTACAAATGCTCATACCTCCACAATCTTATTCAAATAAGCAAATGCAGCAAGGATTTTCTGAGCCCTGGTAAGCCACCAGTCAGAAGCCGGAACATTATCTCCAGAGTAAATAATGTCCTGGAGGACCAGTGGCTACCCAAAAATCACTTTTTAGAAAAATAGAGCGCTGCCCCAGGCTACTATTATTAAGCCTCAGATCCAATAGGAAGTTGAACCTTTGATCTGTTTAGGGTACTGTGTATTTGCATTTTATAATGAGATCAAAGTGAAGTCCAGGACCAACACAGAAGACAGCTCTGTGCCCCATATCTGCACGCCCAACTACTTACAGACTTCCCAGTTATCAAGATCATGCAAGCGCTGAGGACCTTCAGTGGAAAAAGCAGAGCGGGATTCAGAGTTTGTTGGGCAATCAACACCAACCTAGTTTCTCATCCAACTAATTTTCTTCTCCTGTACACAGGTGCAGAAGAGAGAGAAAAAAAATAAACAAAGTCATGCCAGCAGCAAAAAATCTCCTCAACGGTTCAAGTTCAACAGCAAACATTTCAAGCATTTTCAGACTGGTTGAGAATTGCTTTAGATTTGATTTGGCATTCTTCACCTGGAAGAAATGCAGAGGGGAATTTACACACTCTACCTGAAGAGAGCCCACGAGGAGCCGAGGGAAGGTTTCAGATGAGTGCGGAGGTCAACATTTCAGAGAGGGTTTTTATTTTTTATTTATCTCGTTTCTGCACTGGTAGGAAATCCACCAGAAAAGAAATCACATATGCTGTCACTTTTTTCTCTTTTTTTACTTTAGCATATCACATTTTTAGACAGTAAAAAAAACAGAGCTGGAGATTGGAGCAGGAAGGTGTTTGTTTTACTCCTTTTTTTGTTAGAAATATAAAAATCACTGAATTTTTTGTTTTAGATTCAAAATATAAATTCATGTGGCTTCTTGTTAAAATTGTGACTCTCAAATTCAGCACATTAAACTTTTTTTTTTTTTTTAAAGGTCAAAAATATGGATTTGTGAACAATTATTTAAGAAAAAGGATCCCCACACAATTAAGCTTCAGTGACAATAAAAACCACTGAAATCATCTGAATAAAATCAATTTATGCAGGTAGTTGGTTTTTTTTGCCATACTACCCTCCATAAAGCATGCTGCTGTAGTCAGAGTATCGGTGGATCCCCCCCTCACTTGCAGATCCTTTATGCAACATTTGCCCCATTACCAGGTGTAGCTCAAATGCTGATTAACCATTTCTGACACGCAAGGTTGCATTCACGATGACAAAGACCAGATTTGAAACTTTTGACAACTCATTTGGAAACTTTAGGCAGCACTTATTCCGTTTACTCAATTCATACCGACACTTATATATATATATATATATATATATATATATAAAGAAATTCCAGAATGCAAACTCAAGTACATAATTTCCTGATTTTTTTGTGAAGACATACTGATATGAAGGAATACATAACAGTTTTCTGACCCTGTGCTGGAGACTGCTCCTGAGATTAAAAGTTAATCTCAGTAGTTTTCTGGGTCGGCTTCCATTGCATGTAATAGCTTTGAAGTTGGAAAGACAGCACTACAAATATTTATTGTGACAAAGCGCTCCTTCCATATTGCATTACAGGAAATGGCTGCAAGCAGATGCTCCTTTTGGTAACATGCATTTAGAAATCCTTGCATGTGAAGTACTAAAGCAATCTGGCAGATTTTCAGAAACAACGTGCCTCACATGAAGGAAGCTGCAGCGTATGAGCTGAATCACGCACGAGGCTGCTCAGACGAACTTCCAAAACATCAGTCAAAGGCGCCTCCGAGAGCTGCAGAGGGTGCGAGGAAAATCAGCCACTAATTGCTTGCTCATACATGCCGGGCGCATATTCATCGCTCTTGAAGAAAAAAAACCCAACAAAAAAACAAAACACTGTTAACATTTTTTGACCTTGATGAATTATATGTTTTTATTGACTTATTGATATTTCTTAAAAGCGGAGGCTAATGCAGTTGTGTTGAGAAGATTAAATGGGTTGCTGGTGTCCAGATTAGCCAGGTCTCATCTCACAGGCACAGCTTGCATTATCATACAGAACTGACGCATGTGTGTGTGGGTGTGTGTGTGGGGTTGTGGGCGTGTGTGTGTGTGCGTGCGTGCGTGCGCCGAGTCTCAAATTGTTGCGAATGGCATCTCCAGGGGAACAGAAGAGCGATGACTACATCCGACCTACATTCACCCCATCCTGGCATGCTCGCTTTCAACTAATTACACACACTAACATGCATACTCAGTCAGGCTATCGGTGGAGTAATATCAGGGAAAAGCTGCAAGGAGAATGCTAATACAGAATGCATGCTGCAGAATAACACATCATTTTGGTGCTGTGAAAGTTATGATGTCATAAACCTTTTACAGCTGTGCAAAAGTAACTTCCATATGATTCGGAGAGAAGCATATCTTAGTGCTTTAGAGGAGTAAAAACAAAACTTAAGGCTATTGGAGTCCATTTAAAGGCCTCGAGGATAAAACATCTAATAATAGATTCCATTCAAACATCTTGTGTGTTGAGGAGAGTAATTCATATTTTAAACACATGGTTTTATTTGTTTGATTTCTCAGAATAACTGACAGGGAAAATACACCATTAACAAGAACTAAGAAAAAAAAAGGTGACGCAGGCTAGAGCCTATGAGCACATCTCCTTACCGCTCTTTCAGTTTTCTGAGCTGTACAGCATCCTGGTTAGAGTGATGTGGTTTTTCACACTTTTAATGTGCGGGGTATTTCTGCATTTGCAACCCACATGTAGGCTAGAATCTGACGATCTGTGCAAGGCATAACTAAACTTGAAAGCACTGGAGGAGCGTCAAACTGCACCGCCACTGACTAATTTTGTGACTTACATTTTTACAAAAAAAAAAAACCTTATTCCAGTTACGTCAGTTCTTTTTTTTTGTATTTATACACCCAACTATGCATAGAATAATAACTGATTTTGACATTATACATATGTGGGTAGGAATGCAATGGTAGAGACCCCAAATGTCAACCAGACAAGAGTGTATGTCGATCGTTGTCAATTGCAGTTTAAATGCAAAAATATCACCTTAAAAATATTAAACATGACAAAGCAGTTGCTAAAGTTGTGATACTAAAGTTGAGTTATGTTTGCAAAAATCTTTCCCACAGTGTAAAAATCTGCAGCTTAAATAGGACACCAAACGGTGCAATACCACCAATAATCATAGGGGCAGAGTGGCGCCCCCATGATTTTAGCTCAGGTTCAATCAGAGAAAGCAATGAAGAAGATGGAAATGGCTGAACGTCTCCACCACTCAGTCTACTGTACTGACTCGTTATAGTTTTCCAAGAATACACATTATCTTGATTTCCTCCACTGTTACCATGTTTGCTGTTGTCTGTAGCTAAATCAATAGCTAGCTCAGAACTAATTGTAGTGGCTATGTTGCCCAGCAACCAGGAAATTCACTCATTTTGTTGGAAAAAGGTTGAAAAAATGGTGTACAACAATAACGCCTTTAATGGCCAATACCATGAAGTTTGATTTTATGAGCTCATGCTAATGAAAAGTTATGTGCATATTATTGATGAATAATAAACAAGTGATCTACCAGTGCACCAATTCTGAAACTAGTAGACTCTAAAATTAATAAATAATTGTATTCATGAATAGTTTTGCGGCTAAGAGTCTGTTATAAGTGTCAATAGCCATCAGAATGCTCAACTCCATTAATAAGGCTCTCTGAAAATGCTTAGTTATATATAGTTCTGGAAAAAATGAAGAGTCCACTGCACTGAACCCCATTGAAAACCTTGTTTTCGATCAAATATTGATTTCTGAACTCTTCCTGAGTTAAAACATTTGTATTGTTGTTTCTAAAGTAATATGAACTTGTTTTCTTTACAATGTTTGATATCTGAAAGCAATTTGTCAATTTATCATTTAAATAAATACCACATTTTTGCTTGGAATTTCAGAGACATGTCAGTAGTTCATAGAAAAACAGAACAATGTTTATTTTACTCAAACATATAACTATAAAGAGTAAAATCAGAAAACTGATCATTTTAAGTGGTCTCTTAATTTTTTCCACAGCTCTATATTTAGTAATATAAATATAAAAAAAAATTTCTTACCTCCACCAGTAACACTTTAATATCTATATGTATTTATAGTTGCACTAATATAGTTTTTCAGCAATTTTTATGTGTACTCCAGTAGCCAAGGATATTTTGTGGCCAAATTCACTGTTGTGTATTTGTGCAATAACAAGTAAGTCTAAGCTTTATATTTTATCCTGAGTAATAACTTGAATACTTTGAAGAGCACACTATTGTCCAGACTATCGAAGCTGCAATCTTGATGAAAAGTGCATTTATTTGTAAAGTTTGATCAATAAGGGTCATACGCGCTGCACCTGGATTTGTCCAACAACAACAGTTGAATATAACACTGCAACCCTAAAGCCAAGGTCTACAGAAAACCATTTAGCACTGAATGTAACAAGCCACTGCACACAAAGGTGGGTGGCACACAAAGCACAGAGCTGAAATCAGTGTTGGGTGAAAATGGCTGCAACTCAAATCAAGACTGCACGTATGCCGCCGGGTTACTGACAACTAAATAAGTAATGATGAAGGCAAAAGAGGAAACAACGGCTGCAAAATGAAACAATTAATTTCCTTACAACGTGCATTTTCACAAAAGCTAAAATCAATCCATCTATAACAACACATGCTTTCTCATCTCTGCCTCACCTACATTCATTCACATGCACAGACACACACACACACACACCCTGGTCCACGCGCCAGATCTTGTCGCCCAAGGAAATGGGTTTCATACATCTTGTCTGACTGCAATAAAGCAGTGCCTAAGATTCTATTTCCAATAAACGTCGACTGATTGGAAAACTCATTCTAATATCAATTTCTATCTGGGGCCTTTAAAAGGCAATCAGCATAGCTTCATCTCGGTATATCATGGGCTCCTTGAGATGATGACACAGCACTGGCTTTCTCCTTCTGCATAATGGCCTTCTCCTATCAAAGCATCTGCAATGAATAATACCACCCATGAATGGGCTATTTAGTCTGTGTTCGCACAGATAGGGGCCACTTGTCTGAATATTAATCCAGGGTTTTACACTTCATATGGTTCTCTCAGGGCTGCAGTGTTTTTCATTCAGAGGAGTGAGGCACTTAGTGTGATTTGGCACACTCAGTTTTTTCCTTTTTCTTTCCTCTAAGCTTCCTAGGATGTGACAATGGTGATTACCAGAGGAACTACACTTTGTTTAAGATGCTCCCGCACCCAAAAAACAATGATTTGAGTCGGGCAACATCGGTTTCAGCAAAATGCAGGTCCCAGAAATAACTTCCACAGGTTAAGAAAAACGAAATATCTTTTAACACAAACAAAAAAGTTGATATTTCATCCCTGAACAGCAGTAAAAACGGGAAGTTATAGACTATTATTGTCAACAAATCAAAGGAAATGACAGCAAAAAGCACCAGACAGCAACAAATATCAAGATCATTCATTTATGCCTTTACCCTTCAGTGTCCTCTTGAAACAAGAGCAACATTTTGTTGCATAAAAACTTTTGCACCCGTTTGCTTGTTGATCAAGACCAAGCAAAAGAATTCAGACCCCCATGATGTCATGTTAAAATCAATTTGTAGAGCATTCTGGGCAGGAGGAAACTGTGGCATTGTTTACATTTTTTTCATGAGTAAAAAAAAAAAGATGAAATGAAGTATGATGTGTATTTGTGGCCTCTGGATTGAACACATTGTAGAAACTCCATGCAAGTCTATTGGAGGACCAGTTTTGGACATGTAGACACTGAAAGTTTTCTCCGTCTTTCTTCACAAAACAGATCAAGCTCTATCAGACAGAATGGTGACCATCTTCAATCTTCCACAGATTCTCAGTGGGATTAAGATCTGGACTTTAACTAGGCCTTTCCGATACCTGACTATACTTTAAACTAACCTAGTTCACTAGAGCTCTGGCTGTTGATTTATCAAATAAAATGCTAATAAAATACATTGAAATATGTGGCATTAACATGACAAAATGTGAAAAGGGTACAAACACATATGCAAGGTAACGTTTGCAGCCAAACAGAAAAATAGAAAAAAAACTTTGTACATAAATCAATAATAACAGTGCACGTTTCTTGTTCCTTACCTTCCAGCCGCTGCCTGCCTCCCTGTAGTAGGGGAAGTTATCACAGATCCACTGGTAGATCTCGCTCAGCGTCATCTTCTTCTTTGGCGAGCTGTTGATGGCGAATGTGATGAGGCTGGCGTAGCTGTACGGAGGCTTGCCGTCCTTGTGCTGCTGCACCTCCTCCTGATCCAGCGTGGTGGTGTGATCCAGTAAGGTGCTCTTCTTGCCCATGCCGGGCCCGTGGGCATTCTGGGCGTCCGTCTTGCGGATGGCCGCCTGCATGGTCAGCTGAGGGAGCCAGTCCATGGAGGTCAGGCTGCTCTCCAGCTCCGACGTCATGGTGACGGCAGGCCAGGCAGGAGGGAACGGGGGTATATTAAAAAAAAAAAAAAAAAAAAAAAGCCGGAGGAAGTGGTTAATGTTGGTGAAAACAGTCCAAGTGTTGGAAATGACTAGGAAGAGAGATGAAGTGAGGACAGCTTAGGACGTCAGCATAGCGTCTTCTGTTCGTCCCTGGAGAAACAAAGAGGAGAGAGATGTGCTTTTATTAGCCAAAGGTTTATTTCATGGAGTACATTAAAGCAGAGAGAAAGAAACCGTTCATCTGCCATACAGCAGCATACGAAAAACACAAGAAAAGCTCCTTTGCAGTTTCCACAACATCACCCAACCGTCTTTATGAAGTATCCTCATATTCTGTACGCTAGAGATCACAAGCCCACCACTTTCTCCACCACTTGCTGCTCTCAAAGCTGACTCATAGCTGGGACTCCATCTGCACAGAGAGAGTAAATGCCAAGCAATTGTTTTCACAACTGCCAGCCAAATGGGGGAACGGCTCAGGAGGAATTCCGACTCTCTCGAGGGTAGTAAACCCCTTCTACATTTTTATCCCTGCTGCTCGCCTAACCGCCCGCCTCCTCCAAACGGAGCTTCTGTCGTAAACAAGCAAACTAGAGTCATCTTGCAAACTGTCCTCCACTGTGTGTGTGTGTGTGTGTTAGCCATGTTGCGCAGAAACCAGCCAGCAACAACCTGTCTTGCTGTCTCTCTCGGCACACCGCCATGCCGCTCTTTAAATAGATGATCCGTGTAGAAAGGCCAAAAGTTATGAACACAGGAATGTAGGGGTAAAAAAAAAAAAGAAAAAGAGAATCAGGGCGGGATGACACTGCAGTCTGTTGGAGAGGGGTCTGGCGGGAACATTCGGGAGGGTGAGGAATCCCCACTTTGTTGTGGGATTTTTTTGCTTCACTTGACTAAATATGTTCACAAGTGTGTGTTTGTTGGTGTGTGGCAGCTTCAGCATATTCAAGTCTGTGTGTGTGCCATTTAGCTCTGAATAGCAGGAGTCTTGAGGCCACCTCATTGGTTAAATCATGCATCTTTCAGTGACATGCAAAAGCTATTTCAAGATTTCATGACTTAACTTGGACTTCAAAATATATCACGACTGTAATCAGTGTGTGCAACATTCACGTCGCAAATCAGTGTAGGGCTGCAACTAACTATTAGTTTAATAATTGATTATTCCGATTTTAAAAAAAATCTCATGTTGTAGATTTTTATAATATTAGAAATACATTAAAATATGCAAATAAACAAGAAGAACATCTTATTGCCTAAAATATATAGAACACCATTCCTTTAGTGAATGCTTGATCATTTGTAGCAGAGGATAGCTCTGCAGCTTAAGAAAAAAAGCTCAGGCCTTTCTGCTTGACAGAACATCAATATGAGGTAGGGCTGATCTGTTGATTATTTGGATTAACTGATTAATAATTGAATAACAAAAGGTGCTTAAATAGGACCTTTTTTTTACAGAATCAGATGAAGCTAAAACTATTCTGCTTGAGTTCAGGGTAGAATATATTTACAGATCTAAGTTTTTTCATTTTAAGGGCAAAACGTGGATATTTTCTGTACATTTTAACTTAATTACTGCTCTGAGTATGCTGTTGTTTCAGTAAATGGCTTTTTTTGAGTCTGTATACTCCAGTTTACGATTAATCAATCGCCAACTAATGTAGTTGGCGATTGATTATTTCAATAATCGATTATCCCAATTCATCCTTTAATCCCAATTCATCCCTTCAGTCCTAAAGGAGTTTTTGAAGCGCAGTAACTGTCAGTGAATATATTCCAAGTGTTTTGAACCTGCATGTTTCATGCTAAGGTAATATTGAGCGAGTTGGACAGAGTCTCAGGGCAGCAGATGTTCACATTGAACACTAATGACGTCGCCCAAAATGCAAAAGGTCACAGAGAGCTGGAAGCACAGATAAGGACAGGAAATAGGCACATATGGCAACTGCTATGGTCATCATATTATTTACCAATATTATTGCCTGTGCAGGATTTTTTTAAAAATTTTATGTATTTATTTATTTTTACCCCTCCAGGGGGTCTTTTTTGTGGGCTCTAGTGTCCCTTATACGACAGTAGGCTAACAGGAAACTGGGAAAGAGAGTGGGGAAGACATGTGGCAAATATCGTCGGGTCCGGGAGTCGAACCCGCGACGGCTGCGTCAAGGACTCAAGGCCTCCAAATATGGGTCGCGCTAACCACTACGCCACCACGTGCAGGTCTAACAAGAGTAAACCTGTAACATTTATAAAAAGAGGCACGATCAGTGCTGGTTAACTGTCAACATCTTGTCAATAGCATAACCGAAGGTGCTATTAAGAGCAAATGGTGAAAATTCCTGTATTTTTTTATACTGCAGGGTAAAAAATTGTTTTGTATTGTCAGTTTTTTCCAATATGCTGCAGCTCTACTTTGACGTTAACCATACTTTTAGAAATCCCAGAAAGGAAGTCATGCCATTTAAAATAAAACTGAAATTGATTAAATAAAATTCCATAAAATAAAAATCAGCTGTCAAAAAAGCCGGGTTCTCTGTGTGAACCAGAGAAAGGAGCGTTTGAATATTTCTAAACGCATCCCGAAGTCGCTTCAGTGTTGTGTTATGTTAGCCTGGTAACAGCTCGGGGGATGACATCACGTGCAGCGCTGGCAGGTAACGCAGGCGGAGCTATGCTCAATGACAACAGGAACAAAGTCTTTCAGCTAACAGTTTATTATTCAGGGATTACAGGGATCATTCTTAGCAACTTGTCCAGGTTTGTAGCGGCTGTTTTTAGCAAGCATGACAATCCCCTCCACCTTTACTCCTGCCGCTCTGTCTGAAGGCTGAGCCTGCAGATATAATTTGAAAGGTGAGTAGAGGAGCGCTGAGATGTTTAATTTGTTTTCCTGCATATTCTCAAATTCCCATTTCCACATGTCCTGACATTTAAACTTCCGCCTTGATATCCATTGCCCTTCTTCCCTCCATCTTCTCTTTTAATTTTATAAAATAACTTTACATTTTTTTTAGATCTCTAGAAAACTTTAACCAGAGCCACATCATGTAACCAACTTGCTTGTTGCCATGGTTTCATAGCATAACGGATATCATAAAAACTACAGAAATACTACACAATTATAATCAAAGCAGAACTGCATACAAATCAGCAAAGGGTATTAAAAACGACATTTACTGCCAAAAGAATAAATAAATTCTGGTTTTGTATATATTAGATTAGATCTACTTCTTTTTCAAGACCTTCTGTATTATCTGTGCTACAGATTCACAAGGTTTCCACATATTTATCATTTCGAACTTTTATTTACAGACTCAAATATCTAGATTTTATTTTGCTTTTCCATAACATTTTGGGTATTATGAATATTTCTGAAAATAATTTGTGAAGGCTCATTTTTTTAACTTTGACCTTTTTTATTTTGTAAAACTTCCAAAATATGGCAGTGTTTTGTTAGCAGTTTGGTATATTAATAACACTCAGTCTAAGGAGCACAGGTCCAGTTCAAATTGAATTTGGTTTGAAGTTTAAAAAATAAAATGTTTTGTTGATTTTTCAATTAGTATGGGTTTGGACAGTAGATCAAAAAACAAAATAAAGTGTTAAAAATCATGGTTTGATTTGACAATTCAAAGCTGAATAATATTTAAATACAAGTCGACTTAAAATTAAGAAAACTAAAAAATAAACAACAGAAACATTTTTTTTATTTTTAGTTTTGTATTTTTCATATTTTCCCAGAAATGAAAAATAGTCCAAGGAAATGCCAGACCTTTCCAGACTGTGTAGGAGCCCTAATGCTAGCATTACAGGAATGAAATGAAATTATCTGTAATGTCATTAAAGTCAACATATTACCTCATGATTTCCTTTGAATAAGCTCCGTCTAAGTTAAAATGCAGCTGATGGTCAGAATCACATTTGGTAGAAATGCATTCAGTGTTCAAGCAGAAGAGGTGCAAAACAGCCACAAAAAACTAATTTATCTTTTCAAAAATGATAATTTAACTATGATAGTACATTTTTATCACACATCCAAATGTAGCGAAAGTATATTAAATCTTTTTTTTATATTTGATATGTAAGAAATGCAAAGTGCTTCAGAAAACAAAAATATTAAATAAGATTCTGCAACTTTTTGTAGCAATAAGCAACAATCATGAGGAATTCCCAAACTGAACAAACTCCTCTGGCAGCATTCGAACAGAAACTGTTTATGTTAATACTTTTCAGCTGATGTCTCACAGCAGGGGATTGCAAGGACCCGGCAGCCAATTCAAGATCCTCCATTAGTGCAGACGAGCGGGGGATAAGATGAAGGCATTTCTGCAAAACCAGACAAAATTCAAAGTCGGGAAACACCAAATTTGACGGCAGGAGATCATTTATAGCCAAAGTAACTGGTCTAAAACCATTCCCTTATGATCACAGCTAAATTTCATCAGACACATTTTAACAAGAAAGGCGGTTTGCTATTTACTTAATTTTTAGACTAGTTTTAAAGTGATGTTTCTGTTTAAGTTTTAATCTGGAGGGCTGAAATGGGGATGGCATGTAGAAGAGATTCAGCTAAGCAGAGGTAAGTAAAGTGGATGGTGCATTGTTGTGTTTATCACCATGTTTCAAATGTTAAGCTTTCAAACCAATTTTGTGTTTGCAAAAATCGGACTGAAGAGGCTTCTTTTGGCTGCAACTTCAAGTTGGCAAAACATTAAAACAGCTTGTTGAGCCATACTGGATAAAAACGTGAATATTCGGAGGGCCCACACACAAAAAGACAACAAATAAAAATATTGTGCTAGAAGTGTACAAGGATGTTGAGATCAATTAACATTTTGACTGTCACCTTATCACATTTCAAAACATCCACATTGGTTTTGCATATTTTCCCTATAGTGTGTTCCCTTAAAAGCTGGGCATTTGGTTTCTGATGTGTACTGTTAAAAATATCTCATATTACCATACTCTGTCTAATTTTACACTCGTGACCTTTCTCAAAGTGTCACTGATTTTAATAACTAATGAAGTCACAGCATGCAGTTTGTAAGACAACGTGAGAGTCCGACTGAGACGGTCCTGTTCCTGACAGAATATATGGAATCACTTTGAGGCCATTCAGTCTGTTGTTTCACTTTGCAGCAATTTATCAATATTGTTTTCTGGTTTTGAAGAAAAAGTACCCCTACTGCATTAAGTTACACTGATACAGTGGACACCGAGTATTTTGTGGGAGACCACAGCCAAAAAGTTAAATCTGTGAATACAGCAGTTATAAAAATGCCTATTTTAATAGTTTAAACACCAAAAAATAACTTATTGTACAATAATACACAGTGGAAACCATCTTAGCAGTACCACAGAAGCTAACATCTAAAAGGTCTTCCCTTTGGGAGTTAATCAGCACCAAAAAATAAATAAATGGAGCTTTTGGATTGGAAACGCCACCTAATAGAGCACATGTGTCAAACTCAGGGCCCGGGGGAGAAATGTGGCTCACCCTAGCTTTATATGTTTGAGCTATAGTTTTACAATGAAAATGACCAAAATGGCAATTAATAAAAATTCGTGTTTAGCATCATACATTAGCACAAGCATCATAAAAATTCCTTACCAAACCTTCTAAATTAGCACCACAAAATAGATGATTTTGATTGCAAAAAAAAAACATTTCTTGGATGGACTGATCGGTGTGAAAAGATGTTCTTTTTAAGAAACCCTTACTGAATGCTGGAACAAAGCTATTTATGGATATTTTAACAACTGAATTGGTTTTATCAATACATTCTGACACAACTGGCCCTTTAAGAACAGTCAGATTTTTTGACATGGCCCAAAATGAAAATGAGTTTGACGCCCCTGCAATGGAAGGTCAAGTATAAATACTAAAAGGTATCTCAGCTTCCAAACTGCATTTCTGTAATGCAAACAAAACAATAAAGCAGATTTTTTAAGATTTAGAAAAAAATCCCAAATAAATGGCAATCCACTGTCCTTAGGCTTTCCATACATAAATCCTGAACATAAATCCAATTTTGTTCAGCTGGTTTCTTAAAGCTAATAGAGAAAGAGTTTTGTTTTTCTTTCAGGGTCCACCTACATATTTCCTAACTACCACCTCTCTATCTTCTTTATACTTTCTCCAAATTTTACACTGTTGATTGGAAATAACTTTTTAAAAACTCCATGTTAATTTACCTTCTTCAAATAATTTCTTTCTTTTTTTTTGATGGGTTCAACGCTTATCTTAAGGTCGACAAGCGTTGCCTTTTATTACAGAAATTCAACTTGCACTGTGATTCCAGATGCATAATTTAAAATCATCTTGTGTCATATCTTCTCTATAGAATTGTTTCTACTAAAATTAATGGACTAAACATCCTCTAAGAGTTGTGATTTTATATTTGGTTAGATATTTGAATTCCTTAATCAACCCAGAAGTTCATATATTCCCAAACGATAAAGGTTTTCATGCACTAACATGGTATTTACCTTTACATCTTCACTTTCTGCTGTTTGATTGTTTGTTTAAATAGGATATAGTAAAACTAAAGTTTCCTTCCTATTACAGCATGTCAATATGGACAAAGGAACCAAGAAAGAACCAAACTAGTACTTCTGGACGCCAGAGTAGGTGATGAGATTAGAAGGATTGATGAAAAGACCAGATTCATAGGCACACACGCTATTTGGCCCTTCATGCTAACGATCCAGCTGCTACATAATCCGTGGAGCCAAGATACCGTCTTCATTAGAGAACCTTTAGGCAGTGGCAGTATTGATAAGGCGTAACAAGAGCAGGCAGTTAGAAGGCCCCCCTGCTGCCTTCATTACTCAGACTTTGGTACAGCCAAGCCTGCTGCTACATTGGCAGGGACTGTCCAAAAATGTTCACCAGTGGGTCTGTGGGTGGGCAGCCAAGTGGAAGCAAAGGAGGCAGGTTGAAAGATAATAAAAGATGGAAGTGACAGATCACTACGAGTGTTGTAAGGGTGAGTGTGTTTAGCATGTTTAGCAACAATCGGAGGTGGCAGAGAGCAGAAAGAGGTCTGACCACTAGCTCAAGCGAACACACTGAAACCAAACAAAACCACCCCGATTCGGATACAGAAAAATGTGCGGCGTCACAGTCATTCTAAATAAAAGGAAAGATTTTATTAATCACTAATTTGTTTTCAGAAAGAGGTGGACTTAATCCTAGAGCCGGGAAAAAAAATGGTCCATTTCATTTTCTATTCAAAACACTCAGAGTAAAATCTACCATTAAGCCCTGAAGGATAAAGGATCGCTGAGTAACACACTGAATGTATTTTTTCTTAATTCTTAATTTCCCAACTTCTTGACAGGACTCGTCAACAGTACAGCTGCTTCGTCAAAGCATTACTGCTTTACCTGTGCCAGGTTCTCTCAGTAAAGAATCCCCAATGAAGCAATAGGATGAGCAACAACCTGGGATTACTCAATGCAGAAGATTACATCAACTTGACCATGTTAAGCAAGGCTGTCCGGGGAAGCAAGTCAGCAACTGCGTCAGAAAAATCAGTGCCGCTCCCCCTCTCAGCTATTGCAAAATTGATGCATCTACTTAGCATGCACTTAAAATTTTAGTACCCATAACAATGCAGGGGCCCAGCTGAAAATTAATATTTCAACTGAAGAGCTGCTGCTGTGACTGGCACTTAGTGAGGACAATCATTTAAGTCTATTTCAGACAGAACAGGCGATGGCTAAAAGTCTAAATGCTTATATATTGCAGCAATTTCAATACAATGAATTACCAGGACATCACTGCTGAAGACAACAAAACTAAAGGCAAAGCATTTTCATGCCCTCTTCAAAATGTAAAATAAGAAACAGTTCCAGTGATTGCGAGCATAAACACTAAACCATAATTAGAGATGAACAGCACTAAGATAGTGAATGCAGAGCACGTTTGATAGTGAGATTTAACCTTTGTGGTAACAGGCGAAACTTTGGCCCAAAAAAGGGAACTACTCAGTGAAGCAGAAACAGGGGAGTCCCGCTTAAAGGGAAGTACGTCAATGAAATTGGTTTTACTAACACAGAGCCAGTTTCCTTTTTCTGAAACCACACAAATTTTAATGCTTGCTTAAACCACTTAGAAACTGTACTGCTATAATTGTTCATTTTTGCTATTTTTCTAAATGAACGTTGATTTTTAGAACACCCTTCACAGAGTGAAGACAGCATTTAGATCAATGGAGTCTGAGTTTAGAGATGAGTGTCGACTGAAGTCATTGGCACATCCGAGTCACTTCTGACAGATTAACACTGCGCAAAAAAAATACCTTTCACTAATGTGATGAATGGTGGCTCTTTTAAAATGCAAGTAGGTGTTCTAAATTTTACACTTTCATCATCATCTTATCTGAAGGCTCAATAATACCTTTTTTTTATGTAAGAGATCCAGAAATAACTTGGCAAAACCCCACTTGATTGGTGCATCTCTAGCATAAATAAATTGACTTAATTTCCCACTAATTAGCAAGTAAGGATGCATTAATTAATCGGACAGTTATCAACAGACCCAATACTGGAAATTTTATTTTTGTACGGTCAAGTCTAGTACCTCAATCACAAGCATGTGCAACATTTTCTCTCTTGTCATCCATAAAAACAAAAGAGGAATCTGAAAAGGCAGAAAAAAGTCTGATCGCAACACTTCCACTTCACACTGTACGTTGGTGTCCTTATGTGCACTTTACACGTGCTTCAAGTTTACCATTTGTGATCATATCTTTAAGTGACTTAATGCAAACATTAAGTGTTGCTTTCTTTATCCAATGTGAATTTTTACCATGTAATAAATGTATCTTCCAATCCCTGATAAACATACAAGCTACAAGTTTAAGAACTAAAGCGAAACACTTAAAACTTGTAAAGAAGGATACAATTAAGGAAAAAATTAAGAGACCACTTAAATTTTTCGGGGGGGGTTTTCAGTTTCTGACGTTTCCAGCACGTTTCAGTTTTATTAACCCTGTTAAAAATGAATATATCTTATTACATATACTTTACTAGTGTTGATTATTATCTTAACATTATGTGCCATAATATCTGTAATTTTGTTTCTGCTTTGCTCCACCAAAGAAATGGATAACAGAAGCTTTTTAAAACATTTTCTTGTTTCTTTCCCCCTTTTAGCTTATGTTAATGTCACTGAAAAAAAATAGTTTTGCATCATTGTTGAAATCCAGTATCATACTGTAAATATTAAAAAAAGGCACATTCACTTTAGTGAGCTTTTTTTCTGTTAAATTTGACAAAAAGTGTTTCTGAAATTAGAAAACATACAAAAGCTACAAGATTTTCAACATGTAATACATGAAACTCATAAGTTTTAGAATTTATAGAATGCATATTAATCAATGCTCCCATCGTTTCCCTGATAGTATTACTTTTTAAACAATAACATTTACAGTGGCAATGGCTGTGTATCAAGTTAAAAAAATGCAAAACATCCAAACTGACAAAAAGATAGAAATTATTGCGTATTTACAAAGTTAAAAATAGTCCAAGTGGGTAAATTCTACTCTCTACCAAGAACATCTGGTTGCCTACTGAGAAGAACTTCCTGTCGAATACCTGTGTATTACTGTCATCATTTCCTCTCTGAGCAAAGTAGGCTATTCAGTTCACATTCTTACTCCCACTAGCAGACAGACGACTGTTGATACATACCAGGCCAGCGAGCTCCTGCGTTTATCTGCAATTTCCGAGATTAATCCCTTTTTACTGCAGTCAAACATCCGTCAAGAGCGACGCTTCGACAGCGTGCGTCTGCTCAGCCACAGAGACTCGACCATTAAGACCCGTGATGACTGTGCTGTTGTATCTGCTTCTTCAGAACTGCAGGCATGATGAATGATGTATTAAAAACAGTGTCACTGCAATTCAAACAGGCCACAATAAATATTTACACCAGTGATTTTTAAATGCTGCCCAGAACCCAGAGACGGTGAGGAGGGAAGAGCTCATTTGTGACAAGAATCTTCTTGTAGTGTGACGGTAACTTGGAGGAAAGGAGGGGAAACGTGAAGCATGCTCCTTCTGTTATGCCTGAAGATTTGGCACATGCACTCATAACAACAACAGTGATGTAACCTGGTAACAAGGCTTTGGCATCCGCGCTCTCGACCGAAACCTGGGTCATACCTTCCATATCAGTGGTTTTATATTAGTCCGGGAGAAAGCCCTTGTTTTCCTAGCGATAGCTGAGGGTATAAACACGGAGGGGTGGGGACTTTGCTCACCTGCCCTTCAGTCAAAAGACACTCCTCAATTTTTCCACCGCTGCAGTGAAAGGACTTAAGTTATTTTTGACATCTCTCAAAATAAAATAGCAAAGAGCCTTGGTATTCTTTTTGCACATGAGCTCTGCAATCATGCAGCAAATGGCCTCAGGCCTCATTGCCATAATAAAAAAAAAAAGAGAGAGAGAAAAAAAAGCAGGTAGCAGCCATGCCAAGGCGACAGCTTTTAATGTCGGCTTTCCTTCTCAATTAAAGGCTTAATGGTTCCGGTGAAGCCAGCCCCAGGAAGAACGCATTAATACCCCGGTCCTTACTAGCATTTTTAGGATGTGTCAATTATCACTTTGCCACTCTCGTTGCTGAACCCATTGTTCAGATTATTGCTCAGTGAAACAGACTTGGCTGCCCATCAGAGGCCTTAAACCTCTGAATATGTATTCCAGAGTACTTATTGCCCAAGTAGCATTAAGGTAAATTAGATTTTTTTTAAGATGTAAGCGGGATGGTGCTGGTCAATTAAAACCAAAATGTATGCATGCTCTTTAGGCTCCAGCTTCACCCATGAATGAACGAATCGAGTCTGTAATTATTCTGCCAATCAACATGGAGTGTGACTATGAGGCAGTTTAACACTGCATCACAGGTACAAGAAAGGAAAAAAAGGTGACAAAAACTTAGAGAATTTCATAAATGGAGCAGTGAAAAGCTGCAACATTTTTAAATTAATCTTAATGATTGTACTTTTTTAGATAAAAATGTGCATCCAATTTTTAAACACCACAAAATCTGATTAAAAAGATTTGCTCTTTAAATTTATGTAACAAAAAACCAACATAAGGAATCAGGAAAATAGTCAAAGTATTCAACATTGAATTAGAAATAGAAAGCAAACTTCAGTTCTCTTGAGGAAAAATGATCTGGTTCTATTGCACCCATTTTCTGAAAATACAATTATTAATACTACAAGATAAACTGTTCTTATTAACCAATTAGTAATTTTACATTTGATTAATTTAAATATAGGACATTGTATACTGAAATGTGATTAAAACAGGACTAGGAATGGTGCAACTAGACATAAAAATCCCAAAATCACAATTATATTTAGATCATTTTAATGAAGTTTTCTTCACTTGAAAACTCGTAAGAAAATGAAAGACTCTAAACTGGAATGTTTTCTTTCTGCAGGTTGAAGCTGGATGTGTGCGCCTATCCAAGCGGCAGATGTGTTTGGACAAACTAGTCTAAAGCATGTTAGTGCTCCATAGTAACTTAGGTGACAATAAACGGACTCTTTAAGATTTGGTTACTGAAATACCATAAGCCAGACTTACTAATGAGCCAAAATAAAGAGCAATCAGGGTCTTCTACTAAACCCCAGCAATGTGGAGGAAAACCATTTTATCCGTGTAAAAAACGTAAGAAGATGTACAACGACTAATGATGAATGTAGCCATGGGATTATTAGATTTGACGTCACGTATTACGTCAGCTGGCTGCAGCAGTCGGGCTCTAAAATAAAGACAGAAAGCTTTCGACCGCTGCTAACTGACAGACGAGTCAGGCAGATGTAGGAAAGGCGGATCAGAGTCAGAAAAGATCTGTGAGCCGTCTGAGGATCAACTGAGGTGCTGCAGGCTGTCTGCAGAGGCCACAGTGCAACCAGCAGGGCTTATAACCTCACAATTCACTCAGCAAAACCAGAGAGAAAAATGTGAATGGACACAGCAGAGGAAGTCCTCAGAGAGGCGGTCTCCACAGTGAGCTCCGTTCACTGCTGACATGGATTCGTCACAGACGTACAGATGTATACAGACAGAGGTCTAAGCTGCTGAGGCGAGCACAAGACTGCAACTCTACGTGCAATCTCTTAAGGTCAATGCAAAGAAAGGAAAAAAAACACACACGCATTCAGCATAGCAGTAATTGAATAAGCCTTTCTAGTGAATCAGAGTAGTGATTGTGTGGGATTGGCTCCACATCCCTAACAGCTTGCCTGGGAGGTGGTCTTTGTTTTGGAGGAGGCAGGGGTGTCCTGACACCAACCATGTGAACCCAATTACCCCGGTCCCGCAGCCTGGGGGCCCACATTAACAAAGTCCCTCTGGGAGGTTGACTCCATGCCAGCCTGGCAGCCGGTAAGATCCTGCTGCTGAATCACAACTAGACCACTTAAGGAACTGGCAGGCCAAGCGCTTGGTGGCATTCTCACTCTCATCCATGTTGACTCCATCCCGGTTTGTTTTTGTTGGTGTTAAATACAGAGCCAGTCTCTGAGCTCAGATTGGATTTTACAGTCAGCATGAGTTAAGGCTGACGACGGCAGTAAGGTTTTAACTTGAACTGAAACATTAAACTGTACATATTGTCACATTTTGGAGCCTAAAAATTAGCGGTGCACCGATTTATCGGCCAGAATTTATCTGTGCCAATTTCCTTAATTTTGGGAGACTGGTGATCAGCCGATACGTACGTGTGAAGCCGATCTTATCAACCTTAGAAAAGGTCTAAAAATCGACCACTGTCCTCTGTTCTCCCGTCAGAGAGGTTTGACTGGCAGGTCAGCCTTCCAGGTCATCTCTTCACATTTACAGCTACCAATAGTCACCCCACTGTTACCAACTCAGTACTGCTGCAGGTTGGGCTTTTTAAAAGATCGGTGATCGGCCAGAAAACTACAATCGGTGCACCCCTACTAATAATAATTAATCATTTTTGAAGAGAAGAGCATTTTGATTGAGGTCACTTATAAGAATAAGACACTAATTTTTATGAGTGACGAATGGCTCTTTAAAAGGCAATCTTTTCTATTCACAGAGTAGACCAGAATACATTGATTCAATGTGTCGCCACTTCGTAGAAACAGAAAATGGTATAGAATAAAACAGAATAGAATATACTGATATATCACTAATATATGTAGTGAGTAGTTTCTCCATGAATATCAGAAAAGTAAAGAAAAGAGAAAAGTGCTGATTTTTCTCAACCACCAAAATTTCTGTGCTAAATAAAACAAAATGATTAATTTAAGGAACAACATGTGGAAAGAGAAAACCAACAGTTTATAATACAGCTACTACAGATATGCAGGGAAGCCCAACAATCACAACTATTGTTTGTGAGCATAATGTTCATCAAGTAATAATATGCTTTTTTTTAACGGTGGTTTTTACTTTTCGTGTCCCGTCATTAAAATGTTAGCTGATGTCCACAGGTCAGATTTAATGCATAGCTTCTCTCACCAAACAATTGCTTAGTACCAGTTATTAGGTTCAGGTGTGACAGGGTTTTTATTTCCTGTGTCTGGGCCAAATTAAGGAGAGGCTGTTTACCTGCAGCTGAAGTTGGATTTTATTGTATGATTTTTAATCCCTTCCATCAACCACATGTGTATTATTAGCTTAAAGTGTCTTTAAAGGGTCAAGCATGTTGGAAAACTATCAAGTTGGAGAGGTGTGGCAGATAGGGTCATCAGAATACTGTTTTGACAGCTGTATTAGTGTCCTGTAGTTAAACCATCACAAATAAAACAGAGATTATGAGGAGAAAAGTGAAATGTGCATAACTACTGCTTGGTTCACTAATTTAAAATGATCTATTATGGTGAGTTCTTGAAAGCAACTTGGTGATGCATGCCTGCACACAACAGAGTGGCGAGTCTTGTTAGAGGTGGAGTAGAAATTACAATATCCGGTACAACATTAGTGTGTCAAATTATATATTTTTTGTCACAAGCAGCCATTTCCAACTGTGTTTAAATACAAATATACTTCACATGTGACAGAACACCTTTAAATCTCTCTACATGGTACTGGTTTGGTAAGTCTCGAGCAATAATTACCTCACTGGATAATTATCATACAAACTTCACTTAATAAACCATTTCCGACTGAAGACTTTCAATATTTGTCTTGTGGTCGAAGTTTGTCTTCAGCATTCAACAATTTTTAGCTTCCATTTTGGCTGCTCTCTTTTGTTCTTTCCACTATTTTCCTTTTTGTCCTTAATTTTGTTTGTCAAAATTAACATAATTATCGTACCAGACAAGTCTCATCAAAATTAAAATGGAAAACTTATAAGCTCCTAAAACTTGATCAGAAAAGTACCTAAAGTGAGCATCCGCCGCCAGGGGCCTGTGTGATATTTTAAAACGTTAACCAAAGTGATTCTAATCTGCCAAAAATCAAAGGGGGTTTTCCCTTGCTCATGCCACAAGTCATTACCAACTAAAAACAATAGAAAGGTTTTTGTTTTTCTTATAAACAAACTGCAACAATCAACTCTTCCTTCTCCGTTTTTCCTTGGTAGAAGAATTATTCATGTAGTCAGATAGAGAACAAGCTGGGGACATCTTTGACGAACCGTTTAATGTTTTAAGACATTTTTCCTGCAAAACATTGTTATGCTTCTTAGTTCATGGGGTATTTTGTAGCTTTTCTTTTTATGTGAGAGCATGCTAAATTTTTAAAAGCCTAATTTGGGTATAAAGACATAACGGCCATTTCTTCCGAAATTGTTCATGGACTAAGACATTGCATCATAACCCATAAAACTGACTGGCATTTAAAGTTATAATAGAAATATTTTTTCTGATAAATCAATGAGCGTAATAAGCAGCCATGAGTGAAACATATCACTTTTTTATTTAATGTTAGTGTTTGTGAGTGGATTGTTGTGCTTAAGGAACATTTTCAGTCTTCCATTCAGTCTAAGTGTAACATTATTTATTTTTGTTTGACCCTTGGAGAAAACATGCATTAGCTCCTTCCTGTATGCAAAAAAAAAAAATAGTTCTGCTCGAATTACGAAGCTTGGTTTAATGAATGAGTGGGCCGCATCTGTTCTGAGAGAGCCACAATAAGTAAATCAATCAGGTCAACTTTCAAATTTAAAGAATAGAATAGTACAGGTATCTTTAAAGCTGGGGATTGGAAAACAAAAGCATAAGAACAATGGCATGATACTCATATGTCTTTCAAAATCCAAATCTGATAGAAAATCCAGATAAAACCCGCCTGAGGTTTAGATGTTCCTGTCACGTACTGCCTAAAAATCATCTTTATTTTGGAAGGCAGTGGAGCTGGAGTTATAATTGAAACCATTTTGGTTTTTAATCAATACTCAATCTCTCAGAAATAATTAACAGCATATTAAAGAGTTTACTGCCTGACAGAGCTGGACGCCTCTACATCATTAAGCTGTTGAAGCGCTGCTCTTTGACTCCTCATGTCCCATTTCAGTGGTTTACTGCGCCTCCATACAGGCGATTGAAAATGCTCCCACAGTTGCACTGTACCTGCAGATAATAACACAGCTCACTGACAACACGCAGCACGCACCGCAAACTTTCTCTATACAAGTTAAACATAAAACACAGCTGAAGCTACAATGAGAAACTGCCGAGTAACAAATGTAAAGCTTTATGAAATGAGAGTGAAAGCTGTAAAAAAAAAAATGAATTAGGTGAAACTAAGTCTAAAGTATTCAGGGCATTTGAGGCCAGCTACAGCTGAGGTGATAAAGCTGGCCACAGATTGCAGTTTTAGTGTCCTTGGGCTCAACATTGGCCTAATCTCCGCCCTAAGACTTAATTACAAAACTCATAATTACAGCTCGGGTGTTGATTGTAGAAGTTCAAAAGGGTTAGGAAAACATTTTAAAGGAAAAACAAAATCTGCCATCATGGTTAGCGAGGTTGCCTGGAAACGATAATTGATTGGAAAACATTTAAATGAAAGCGCCCACACTGGTACGTTTCAACAGTCTGGTTTACATCCATTTTATAACAATATTTGCGCCTTTTGAAAAACATTAAAAAAAAACACCATTAAATCCATGAAGTCGAGATGCACAACAATGCCTGATTCTGGATCTCAGAAACTGAAAGATCCAATTATTTTCTAATCACAAAAAAAAAACACCACTCTTTGGTGTGGCTGTCGTTACTGAATCAAGTTAGAGGAAGCAGAGCTTGACGGTTTATCCTTAGCTTACAAACTGTTATGTTTAGAAATATTGAGGGCTTTGAGACATCAGAAATAAGGTAATAATTTACAGTCTCTATTAAAACACTGAGAGACTGCTATTTTAGTAATGTCTGCTGTTTCTGGGCCAAACCCGATACCAGACCACCACTGTTCTGCTGAATTACAACCCCTCAGGTTTGTCAGATGGAGTGAGGGACAATATGAATTCAGATCATTACCCATTTCAGCTGAGAGGTCATTTATCTTTGCCCTTTCCTCCTGAGTGATAGCACACAATTCCTTGAAAGTTACACAACATACCAGTAGGATTAAAAGTCACACCTCAGTGGTTTCAAAATTTTTTCAGTCTGTTAATAAAAACTAAAACTCACCATCCACCAACAATGACGGATTAAGGGTTTTCATAACCAGATAATATGCTTTTCCACAAACATATGCAAGCCATAAGATCATCATACATGCTCATGTATATTGTGCACAGAAACATTTGATTATTTTGACTCCTAACTTTCAAAACTGTAGCTCATGAAGTCCTGCAGAACACCGCATGAAAAGCACCCAATTATCTGTAGAATTCATCCAACGCCGTCTTGCATCACAAAGAATTGTGTGCGTCTACACAACCGGATACATTTCTTGGATATTCTCCAGATGACTTCTGTGGTAATTTGGAGCCAGCTAGTTTTTCAGCTGCTGATTAAGGGCAGCGAAGCAGTGGATGAGTGTGTTTACACCGTGACCTAGAATAACTGACCAGAAATTTGTTTTCACTTTGAACAGACAGCTGTCGGTGTCTATACCTGCTCCTTGCATCATGCTCCGGTGAAGATCATTTCAATTAATTTTGGTTTCCCGGAGACAATGTTGGTATTTGTCAGGGTGTGGATAAGAAGAGGCGGGAAGGCAGTAGCAGTCGTTGTTGTTTTAAGCTCTGCAATCAAAATACTTCTTGGCAAAAAATACATTCATCAAGCGTGAGCTCACCGCGTTACGGGAGACACACCAGCTCATCACAAACTGGAGGATTCCATAATAAATCCAAAACAAGGAAACGACTCGACAAGTACAAAGCGCTGATTTATTTTTACACAAAACATGCAACATGAACAAGATAACTTTAGACGCCGTTGAAGCCTGGGAAACCTTAAATGTGTCAACTAATACTTTTTGTTTTACATTTAATCCAATTCAACTATAAACCACAAAGTCCTTCACAAAAACAAAAGAAGAGGTACGCATATTAAGCACTTCAATATTGTAATAAAAAAACTGAACTTAACCAGTTTTCCATTTTAATTCTTTAAAACACTAAGCACACGGTGGTATGCAAGACTCGGCAATAGCTCTGAAAACAAACGTAAAAGTTGGTCAATTCCTCGGCCGACGCTTGAACTCTGTGACAAATTGAGGCCATAGCTGGCTCAGACGCCCTGAGGAACTCCGATGACGTCCACGCCCAGTACTCCCACTGACAGCTTAAATCCATTTGAAACTCGGGAACTCCCTTTCAGCTTGAAGAAGCCGTCAGGCAGCGCTGTCTCTGTGCTGTCTGTCAAGGAGGTCCCGCTCAGCTATTATGAAATTGTCTTTGGCATTTCCAGTGGGGAACCTCTTGTTTTCAAGCAGAAAGGTGAAGATGCTGTGTGGGAAGCTGCCTTGTCTGAGTGTGACATTAGAAATGATGAGTCAGATGAAGCACAACGACTGGTCAGTTCTTTAGAGTCTGCTTGTTATCTGTGAGTGTTTAGAACCTCTTGAACTTTTTCCACATTTTTAATCACTGGAACCACAAATTTTGAAGTGGAATGAAAATTGTTTTACACAAATAAATTTAAAAATTGATATGTATCCAATCCCACTGGACGCAAATATTTTATGGTATGTCTCTATCGTATTTGCACATCTAAACACTGAAATGTTTCACCTTCTCTTATTTGCAAAATAGCTCAAGGTCAGTCATATTTAATGGCAAATAATATCTAAACATCAATGTATTTCAAGTCTTTGTATACATTCTCAATGTGATTAAGCTGTGGACAATGACTGGGCCATTTTAACAGATATACTGAAAAACTCCAGGGGTCTCAAACTCAAGTCATTGAGGGACGGTGTCCTGTAACTTCTGGATGTGTCCCAGGCCTGAATCAAATAACCAAATTACATCCTCAAGCACTCAAGTGCTACAGACACCTGCAATGTTTAGATGTCTCTGCCTTGACCTACCTCACATTCATAATTAGGTCATTAGCAGAACAGTGGCCCACCAGAATTAAATTTAAACATCTGAATATTGTAGCTTTGGTAGTTTTGGGTCATGGTGGTGCTAGAAGATTAACCACTGTCCCCATCTCAAGTCTTTTACAGCCTCTAACAACTTTTCTTCCTGAATTTCGAAGTATTTAGCTCCCTCCATCTTGTCATCAACTATGATCACCTGCTGAAGAACAATACTGCTGAAGGTAACTGTTTAAGCTAGATTTTATTCAGTGGTATCCAAGTAAGTGTGGCTGAATATGAATCCATACCTCAGGTTCTTTTTTGTATGTTTTTACTTGCTAAAAAATACCTAAACATTTTGTACCGCTTTGTGTTGGTCTGTTATAGGAAATCCAAATGACATATGTTGAACTTTGCGTTTGTGACATGAAGTAAATGTGAAAAATGTTCAAACAGAATGAATATTTTTCCAAAACGCTGCAGACTCTTTAGATTATGAATCTATTAGGTCTAGCAACTTTCCCATTAGTTATAGGAAAGCAAAGAGCACATGAAGATCTCAATCTACATGAATTTTCTGTTAACCTTCAACCAATATACACTGTTAATCTTTGCATTAACAGTGCAGATTGGTTAGTGCACTAACCAATCTGGTGGTGGTTGGTACTGGAAACACGACAATTGCATAAATTCACTGCAGATTGATGAGTTTTATGATAAACCTCATATGCTGCTAAGGGCATCACAGGTAAAATATTCAAATGTCCAGGATGAAACTGGAAGTTTGACTGAAAATGTTTCTAAGATTTGCCACAGTGACGGGTTAACATGTGTCTTGTGTTTTTACTGTAATCCTCCAGAGAAGCAAAAAAAGCATTTAATGGAGATAAACTTTTAGTGGAATCAAAACAAAAGCCTGATTAGATCTAACAATAATAGCAACACTTTATTATCACTTTCCCCACACCTTATCACAGTAGTACTAATCACCAGGCTAATTAAGGTTGCACCATTTGCATCTATACCTTTGTGTTTTAACAGCGAAAAGAACAGCGTCACCACATCAGCCTACAAACATCTCATTTCACCCTGAAGACATTCTGCTACTTTCAAAACTTGTGACATAATCTTCCAAACCCCTTCAATTCTCCTGTTTTGTTATCTGCATCTCCTTTTTCTTTCACGAGTTTAAATTTGTGAGTATATTCCTCCCCTGTTTCTTCACCCCACCCCACCCCGCCTCCACCACCACACAGGCTGCGCTCATTACAGCGGATTTGCATGTCTGCTTCGGAGCGGTATGAGGGGAGATGAAACAGAACTCCCAGTGGCTGCCGTTGCAGAGCTTCACTCGTCTTACAGAAAGGACTCTACTCTGGGCCCCAGACATAGTCGGCAAAGGAACGCAGGCACATAAACGGGCTACAGACGAAGAGATATATGCTAACAAAGTCAAAGACGCTTCCCCAGGAAGAACTTAAAGCGCGCTGAATTCAGTTTAAATATATCTACATGCAGAAAATAAGCTGAGATACAAACGTCTAGCTTCCAGCACATTGCAATGATCTGCTTGGCTGGGATGGCTGAGGCCACGAGGTGTGCACTGTGCCATCACTCTCCACTTCTGCTTAATGATTATACACCCGAGATCAATGGCCGCCTTTCCTATGCAAGTCTAACGGTCTCCAAAGCCGTCTATCTGTGAAACAGCAAGCACTGAGAAACTGCAAGAAACAGTTCGCAAATTAAGAATCTGTTTTGTTTCATAATGGTGAATAATTGAACAATTACCTATTCAATTAAAAAGAAGTTTACAAAACAAAACAGTGGAACATTTATTTTTGCATATGAAATCATTTTACAGCATTTTGACCTCAGCATCTGCTGGTTTATTCAGTGGGAGGATAGCAAGCATAAGCTCCTCAACATACTTCATGTTCAAATACATTTTCATCTTATTTCTAAGAAAATTTTCAAAAAGAGTGAAAACAAATTAAAACTTTGGCTAAAACTAATCTATCAAACTGCAATATTGATTTGTTTGGTCGTAATATTTGCTCTGCTAATATATCTGAAGGGACATGCATTATTACTCCATGTGCCTATACTGTATCTGACTAGCTAGGTGGAGGTATGAATATAATAAAATACGATTGTGGATATCATGAAGTGAAAATTGAGAAGACTGAGGAAAATTTTAATGAGCTGCAATCAAAAATGTCATATTTCTAATAGGGGAGAATTGTTAGGTTGCAATGAATTTTAAATAGTTTTGTTTGCACCTTTAAAAATTAACTAAATAAAAACAACAATGGCACTATATCATACACTTTAAGATACATTTAGCTTCCTGTTTCTGCCTTCTGCTGAACCAGTAAACTATATGAGAACACAGACCTCCCTCCCCTGCTTTTCTATAAATGGAGGTGAAAGTGGACCTTTACAGCTCAGTTCACCCTGTCGCCCCGTCCAGAACCAACCGCCAGACTGTGGATGAAACTTTGAGCCAATGACTTGGGGAAGACAATATCCAACAAATCCTCCAAACAAGAACATCTTGTTCTTGCTTGGAATGTTTAGTTCTCCAAACCTTACTAAAGAAATCACAAAATTGGTTTTAGTAATGTGTAAAAGACTAACTTGTCTCCGAGAGTTAAATGTCTCTCATTTAACTCAGACAAAATAATTTATAATATACTGGGTTTCAGAGCTTATCAGCTTGTTCTGAGGGCCACAGAATAAATCAGGTCTGAAAAGGAAAATAAAAATGGGAAGAAAAATAAAATAGTATTTTTTTTATGAAATAAAGAAAAATTAAGTATTTTTGTATAGGCAACCACTAAAAAGAGTAACCAATCAAATATATGTTGAGTATTTAGGCAAAAAGATTGCGTATTTTTACAAATCATTCAAAAAGAAAAAAAAAGAAAAAGAGGAAGGCTTGCCAACCATCTGGAGCTCCTTCAACCATAAATTATCGTACCATTTTCAGGTTAGCAACTGAAAATAATCCAGTCTTCCCCAAAGGGGTTTCTGCTGACAGAAACCCCTTTGACTGGAAACTGGAAAGCAGTCTGTACCGGAAAGGTGGTATCCGCCATTTCTTTGTATTGTTTAAGACTAGAAATACTTCTAAGTAGATAAATTTATGTTTCTTGTAAGCAAGGGAAAAAGTGTGGAAGCCATTTTTTCAGCTGGCAGTGACCAGCAACAAGTGGGGGAGGACAACAAAGCACCACTATGCGTTTTAAATTCTTGGAGAAAACACCAGTCACTCCATCACTTTCCATGGCATCTTATAGAAAGGACATTAAACCACTAATGTATCATGATGGGAAACATTTGTTTTTTTTAAATTCACCTTTTTACTTTAATACCAGTAAACAGCCCAATCCTATTGGAAAGACTTTGAAACTCCAAACTGTTAAACAAATCTGCACAAAAAATGTCTTATTGCAACAACCATTAAGGAATGAGACATCAATTAATCTGGTGATTGGAATAGTTTATTGTGGGCCGTTTTGCGGTTTAGTAAAAAGTTACAGCTTCTTTCAGTAAACTAGTGTGTTCCAACCTTGTAGTCATAAACATGCAATTCAATTACTACCAAACGGTTGTTTTCAATTTGTCACGCACTGAGTTACTTAGTCTGTTTTGCACTTTTAACCATATAATAGTACAACTTGTTGAAATACAACCAACTTTAAGAAGCCCTGGCACGAAAAGATCGCCTTTACAAGTGCAACCCAATTTATTTGTGTGTCAATGGCTGAGGTGGGGCGCTTGGGTTTGGGTAGGGAGAGTCCAGTTGAAAGAAGAATGCCTCACCGCTGATGCAAACAAAACATCAAAAGCTCCACAAAGTGTCGATATCTGCGGTTGCTCATCTTCCAAGAACCGAAGCCAAGCACACAATTCTCAAATTGTCCTGGTGAGAAACATAAAACTACAATTCCCAAAGTAAATAATGAACTCTTCTTGGATGATAACAAGAGGTTAAATACTGAGACAGTTTAGCTAAAGAAAGAAACCCAGCCCAGAGAAAAAAAAAGCTTGTGTTTTCTTGGCGGTGCTACTGGAGTTTGGTGCTTTTGTTCTGGATGACTCATTTGGTGAAAGTGGCAAATCATGTGCCATGCAACATGAGTCACTGTGGAAGAGAAGGACAGGGAGTCATATGCATACCAGTTCCTGACCTGGATTGTTCCCTGGAGTCCACACAACCAACTTTAACAAGAAACTGAAGATATGAAGAAATTCAGACCAGAAAATGTGTGAAGGTTTCTTATTTTTTGAAGAGTCAAAATTTTATCACAAAAATCAGAAAGGGTAACCTTCCTTTATATTTACACCTATGAGTAATGCATGGCTATGACTCATTAGGATATGATAAATTACTAAGTCGCTAAATAAAATAAGAAGAAATTAAAATGGGAACTTAGATCCATTTTTTTAGCCTCAAGACTTTCAGATCCATATTCTTATAACCATTACTAAGAATGAGCATCTGCATAATAGCAGTAAGCTAATAGTTTTCTATATTGAGAAAACATGCAACAAGCAATAAGGAAAATATTGAAGTAAAATAAGATCAACACAAATCTGTCCCTCTTAAATTAATCAACTGATAACCTGATCAAAAAACTACATTCAAGCATGTGGTTTGACAAGTACATAACCCTTTTATAATGGACACGTTTTAGAGCAGGATAATTGTAAAACTATCTGCAGAGTTAGCTTTTTCCCCAGAGTAAGAAAGCAACTGGTGTTGGTTGAAGTAAGAATCAATTTAAAAAAGAAACTATTTTCATTGACTGGCTTTGATAATTAATTGATGGGTGAAATACTGCTGAAAATAGTATTTCAGCAGTATTTCACAATGTTGCTTCCCTTCTACAATGTTTGTATGCAAACATTTGTAAATTTCTCTTGGATTGCTAGTTGTAGCCTTTGTTGTGTGTAGTCTTGTATAGGTAAGATGTATATGTCTAAACTGATACATCTATAGATGCATTTTAATCAAATGCATCCAAACTAAGGACTCCAATCATTGCTAGGCATTAGACACACCAAGCACCAGCTTTTACTTTGATGCACTTTCTATAATAAAAGACTCAAACTTGCATCATTTTAGATTGTAATCAAAACAGCAACCTCCATTAAAGAATCTGCAACACTTTCTCCCTCTTTTGTGTGTTACTGAATCATTCAAACTTAGACTAAGCAGATAAGACCTCAAAGAAAACCAGCACCTTATGGGTGAGACCAGTACCTGGTACTGGCCAAATTGTCCTGATTGATATCCATCTGTACCAAAATTTCTAAAACCTGCATATTGAGACAGAACAAAAACATTAGAATGTAATTTACTTTCTCTTCCTTCAGGAATATCTCAACAGGTTTCTCCTAAACAATATGTTAGCATTGCCTCCAAAATGATGCAAAGTCCTGTGAACCAGGTTCCCAGCCTTGGTCGGGATAAATAATGCACAGAATTCTCCACTCAGATTCATACAACTAATCCAGACTCACATTCCTGAAATGCCACTTCAAAAAGAAAACAATGTGCTCAGCTTTAAATGATTTGGTGTAGATAAATGGCTATATGCTGCTTTGCACGAGTGTAATAAATAGCATCGTAGTAAAAAAGAAACAAGTACGAGAGGAAAGATTTACAAATAAAAGCATTCCTGTCCATCTTGTAAGGTAAGACACAGGGAGTCCTTTAGAAACATTTCTAAATGGCTACAGCTTTGTCTTTTATGTCATCAAGCCCTGGCAATGCTTTACATGTGTAGCTTTGATTTTGTGTTTTGTAAGTAACAAGTTCACTACATCAGAACTGATTTGCATCAAGTATTCCCCGCCTCCTAGATCCGTTTCAAAATGGTTTTCTTCCTTTGTTAAAGCACAACACCAAAGCAAAAAATACAAATGGAATAACTCTGTAGAATAACGTTATATATTTTTAATATTTGTGGGTAATTTTACACGTCTTTCATGGTTTCTTTAGTGACACAGAACTACACGTTTTCTCAGTTTAACCATATACATCTTACTCATATTTACAAGATTACACCCAACACAGGCTACAAATAGCAATTCAAGAAAAATGTACAGAAATGCTGCAACATGGACTGACTTTCATCCTGTAGTGCAGTGGTTCTCAAACTTTTTTCAGGGATGTACCCCCTTAAAAATATATTTTTAGTCAAGTACCCCCTGACACGGGCAAAACATTTTTGGAATTAAAAAGAGGTACAGTGCTGTAAAATCACTGTCTGATTTATTAAAGCCAAACAACTTATATCAGTGAACCTGACAAATACATCCATATTGCAAACATTGCATGGTTAAACAAAAAAGAAAAACAGAAGACGGTGACCACCAGGAAGGTATAAAACCAGTCAAACCGTTTTATTTTAAAGGATATTGAAACTAAATACTGAATATAAAATTCAGTGCATGAACACACATTTATATGTTTTCGAACGTTTTACAAAATAATTTTTCCCAAGACTTATTATGAGGAGCCTACTGATTTTTTAAAGATATTTTGAAAAGCTTCACGTACCCCCTGCAGTACCTCCACGTACCCCCAGGGGTACACGTACCCCCATTTGAGAACCACTGCTGTAGTGCATGCAGAACATTGCAGCATACAAACATTGTAGGAGGGAAGTAGCATTGTGTTCGCTCTCCATTTCATAAAAAGCGTACTTGACATTGCTTGTGCTCATCTGGTTGCACTACATAGCAAAAGCTCATACTGTGCTCCAAATACTTTAAAAAAAAAAAAGTATTTGGTGTAGTCACTACGCACTACACTCAAATGGTTTTTTATATCAACCACATTTTTTTTAAAAAAAGGTTAAAATTCACAACTTCATAACCACCATGTTGAATTTACATTTAACATGTAAATTGTGAGTGTGTGAGGAGCCCTGATTCTGCAACGTTTGTGGTTCTGAAACATCAAAGGTGGGGGACACTCCAACACCCTTATCAACTCCCCTCACTATCCTCTGCTGGGCAATCTTACCTGCATCCTTTACACCTGGCTTTACTGGGGCTCCTTCCTCACCCCAAATTACACATTCACTTCCTCCTCAAATGCTCCACTCTGTCCTCCGCAGGAGTCGAAAACACACATTGCAGAGCAGCAGTGTTTTACATGAGTCGGGCATATTAGGGTGATGAAGATGTACGTATATGTCTTCATATCCAAACGCTCTGCAAAGCTTACTGAACTTACTACTTACATGGTTTTATTCAGTTAATTAGAAACTGTTGTTAACATGAAGAGCTTAAGTTAGGCCAGGGTCTTAACTTTAATTTCCTCTAAAACAAAGTCAAGCAATATCTGAAACAATTAGAGTGTAATGCAGTCATAATGCCCTTTAAATAATGTGAAACCCAACTGCCTCCATAAGAACATTACAACTGAATATTGTTTTACTTTAGAGGCTAAGTAAGGGTTAGTATCTGATTCTCTGACAACCTTGAGTAAAAAAAAATGTATGCAAAAGTTTAAAACAAAGCATTCACAATACTATCTAAATGCTTTTGTTTAAAAATTAGAAAAAAATACTAATTCTAAATGAAATTGGACATGTTTTGTTAGATACTGTTCCGACTATCATGATCATCATCTTTATTCCACATGTTCCTCATCACCACTCTCATTTTTATCATCATACTGTCCCCACGCTTTAGGATCCTGATTATTATAACTCATTTCTGCTGTGGGTAAAACATACAATGAAGGTCCAGTCAAGTAGCCAAACAAATTACTGGAAGGCAGGGTTTTAATTCATGGCACCTGGAATATTGTAGTCGCCCAAATGTTGCATCTATGCAGTCTTTTGAGTTTGTGAAATTGCACGCATTAATATTGTGATAAAGGTTTGATTGTATTGTGCACGTCTTGTAAGAATAAGGTCATCTACAGTGGTTCCTAACCCTGATCTTCAAACCCCTCCAGCCTACATGTTTTAGATGCGTCTGTTTCAGCACACCTGATTCAAATGATTGCATGATTCCATCTTGTATTGCTGAAGCCTGTTGGTCACCCACTTATTTGTTGTGTTTCAGCAAGAAAACGCATAAATCTGCAGGACAGTGGGCTGAAGGACACTGATCTAAAGCATTTATTTTTAGTTATTTTTGATTGATACACACGTAGATTTTAGCAATAAATTTAAAATAACCCAAAAGAAAAATTCAACTGCAGTAGCCACCGTTCAACTGGAGCAGGGCTGCAATAATTTGCCAAAAATTAGGCCAAAAATAGCAGAATTAAACAAACTTACACAAAAATATGCAAGCAAATTAACATAAAATAGTACCCTGGAGGCCAAATGTATAGTTTATAAGCAATAACAAAATAAGCTGATTTGAGGTTTGGTTATTTCAAGTATAGTGATGTTATTAGTTTTTACACCATGATAGAGTGTTTTTCACAATCTAAAGTGTAGATCTTTTTTAGTACACAGCAACAGGTGGGGCAGGGGCAAAACTCGATGTTCCATACATGTACAGAAAAGTCAGGTGACTCCTGCACGTTCTCTAGCCTCTCATTAAAAGGACTTTAAACCATAAGAACAGACACTATGGAACATTTTAGTATTTCATATTCTAATACTGATCCATAATTGTGAGAGTTAATAAAATTATTGTCTACAAATGCTTACTGGCAACTTGCAAGGCAAGGAATGCAGTTAATGAAGTGTTCTGCTAGACACTAGTCATGATATATGCCATCAAAAAATAAATACGCTTGCCGTAATTAATAATTAGGTTTCATGTTAAGTGATGTGTGGTGCTGCAGTCAATTTGAGCCGTGACTGATTTTATCCTAAAGCCAGAAACAGTAAAGGTCAAGCAGCATCGTCACCACTAGCTTTAATCAGTAGCTCTGCCTTTTTGCTCCAGCAGAAACATCTAGACTACTGGGAAAAACGCCTTTATGTTGCTCTGTTAATACAAACAGGCAATCATGGCTGTGTGCACCTGGACTGAGAGATTTCTTGCTTGGACTTTAAAATTGTCTCAAGAGGATTTTAGTAAAAGCAGAAGGAAAAGAAAGTTTCATGAAAAGAAAATCAAAATCCCTGAGTGGTGGTCAAATAGGTTCACCGCTGGGACCTTTCAAAGAAAAGAAAATATGTGAAAAAATTAATTGCAAATTAATTGCAAACAGACAAGATAAAAAAAATAAAAGAGGTGTTCAAAGAGGCAGTCATTTCGGCCTACTTAATGGGGATTATCAGGCATAAACCCAAGCTGCAATCAGCATTAACCAGAGAGTTCATAATTTGTTCCTCTCCAATTATTGTCACTTTTGTCAGCGCACCATTTTCACTCTCTGTGAGAGGACGCTTGCAAAGAAGGAAAGAAATCAGAGTAATGCGAGCTGCCAGCAGAAGTTAGCTGGAGTGTGGCAGGGGCATACAGTGCACATTAAGTCATTAAAGTCCTGATGCTTACAGCACCTCCCTAACCCCCCACTGTACATGCCAGTAACTCCCTTTCAGACCAAACACTGCTCTGCCTTTTGCATCCTAATAAGAGGAGGGAAACAAGGAGGGAAGTGAAGGCACGGCAGTCTTTTAAAGGAAGCCGAATAAATGACTGAACACACACCCCGGGGCGGGCATGCCGGGGGGGTTCCAGGAGGTCGCCGCAAACGGGGGCAATCGTGTCAAGACGAAGGCGACAGACTAAAACAAAACTGACAAATCAAAGAGGCAGAGATGTGTAAAAAGGAAGAGGAGAAAAAAAAAAAAAAGAGCAGCCGAGACGCGTTCAACTGTGCAGCTTGTTTCTGCATCAATGAGAAACAACACGACCAAAAAACAGCAATTAGCGATTAAAATGGAAATTCCATCTGCTGCAATGCTGCATCTCTTCCCGTTCAAATAAGCGGCTCGAACCACCTCAGTAATCCTGCAGCCCTTTGATCGACTAGGCGCATTCTTTTCACAGCGAGACGCGTGTAAACCAGGCGTTTGGGAAACTGCTTTTTTGCAGGACTTTTATCTCCCGCCCTAATCCACATAAAACACAAAAGCAACTGTTCAAACTTCACCCTTACAGTGCAGCCACAACTCTGTAATTACTAAAACAAACTCACAAGGCCTTCACTCCACTTTCACTGATGCCAACGCTTTGTCTGCATGTAGAAACCATAATCTCCAACATCCCGAACAAAGCAGGAATGAGCGGAAGCAGAATAAAAGCACATATAGCCGGATTATGACAGCACTTAAATGAGTTATATTTTTAATTGGCTTAACAAAAAACCGCTGTGGCCCCAGCCTCGGTTTGCTGTTTTAATGAAACAGCAGCTCTAAACTGTTTACTGGATATCTTCCCGGCTTCTGATAATAAAGGGAATCCTCTGAGGTGGCTTCCATGCTGACACAGCCTTTAGGTACTTAAATCCAAAAATGGGTGTATTAAGTGCATTTTAATTGACTTATATTTACCCTGTGTTCTAACTTGCAAATAAAAAAGAGAAAAATAAAAAAAGATCTTCTGGCGCTCCCACAAAGTAGGTCATTCAGTCTCCTGTGAGTCATAAGTTTTGGCAGGAGACCAAAGAAAGCAGGTATAGAAGAGAATGAAGTAGAGCTAAGAAAGGCCTCACACTACACTGACACTTTCCACATTTTATAAAGCTCCAATTTTTAACTACGCATTTTTGTGGCATACTGAGAAATTTTATCAATTTCAGAGAGTTAGGGAGTGCAAATTTGTGTTACACAACAGAATACTTAAGCCAAGCAACTGCAAAAAAAAAAAAAAGAAAAAAAAACAGGAATCTTTGTATTCCATTATTATAATTTTTGGGGTTTCTCACATTTGTGCAGAGTTGTTTTCCTGCAGAGCCGGGGCCCCGGGCTCCGCTCCGGGGGCTACAGCGCCTCGGAGGAGCGGCTGACCTCTGGAGTCGGACCAGAGCCGCAGATTTGTAAACAGGTAGTGACTCAGCTTGATCAAAGCTGTCAGACACTTTTCTCTATGCAGGTCAAATGCAAAAGGGTGAAACCCTGCGACAGCACACCAATGTGGTCCTAATTGCATTAAGCAACAGGCACAGACCACGTCGTCTCTGCCAGCTAGCCCCTCCTCGTGCTAACCTCTCCGCCCTCTCATTCATCCACCCTGAGGGAGAGGCATGCAGGCCAGAGGAAGTATGACTCATCTGAGTAACAAGATGCATTCTTCTGAATTCTCCACAGACATGTTTGCTAAGTGAAGAGCACAGGAGAGTATGTTGTAAAGAGAGACACAAACAACAAGAAACAAAATGCAGCATAAATCAAGAAACAGACTGTGGCAAGAGAGAGTCATCGCTTGTGTGGGTTCCCTGGTCTACACAGATCAACATTTCCTTCAACTCCGCAGAGACAATCTTTGGCTTCTGCGAGGGTTTTTCTGAATCACACATGAAGAAGAAGAAAAAAAACTTGAACATCTAAGGCTAATCCATCAGGTGGAGAAAAGAAATGAAACAAATGACGACAGCAGAGGGGGATTTTGACGTGTGATTCTGCTGAGCATGCAGAGGATAATGAGACCCAACAAGGAGGCAGAAAAGAAAAAGTGCTAAATCATTGGGTCTAATAGACCCGCTACAGCTTCGCTGCAAATAACACTACATCTGCAAAGCCTGGCACACTCTGCTGCAAATCATGAGCCTCACACGCACTGTAACAACATGAAGCTATTTCAGAAACAACCCGCGTTAGCATGGTCCGAAATCAGAAAACAGCTGAAGTTTTGAAACAAAAAGATTCTCAAACACTGACCAACACCATCAGACCCCTGACATGCATCCTATCTTGTGAATTTATGATTCATGATCCACCCCCCCTTCAGTTTGCTGTGAGAGTATCAGCTTCAGTCATTGGCCAGTAAACGGCATTCCTAAATGTACCAAACATTAACCAGCAGGTCTAAGGTCTGCTTTAACCACATAATCCATCATTACTCACAAAATCTGATCTGCACAGGCTCCAGGTTAGTTGGCACAAAATAGCCTCATCTCATACCTGCACATCACCATTTCATCCCTTCCTACTTCCATTTTGTAAACAAACAGTTTGTAACTATGCAAATTTCTTCATGTCAGCCTTTTCTCTATGGAGTGTGCATTTTGATTATTTAAAAAATAAATAATTTATAGCGATTAGTTTATGACTAATCGCTATGAATTAGCGATTAGTCATAATCGCCATGATTAATAGCGATTAGTCATACAACTAATGTCAGTCATACAACTGATCGTTGTAGCGATCAGTTTCTACAACTGAACTGTCAAAGCACCCGAGCTGCAGGTCTGATGTGTCCATCTCTGCTTCAGACCCGACAACAACAGGAAGAGCAGTGAACACGGTGCAGCATGCTGCTTTAACTAGTGGTTAGGAATAGCCAAGTTCACAGCAAATTGCTTGGTGTAAGAAGCAGAACAGCTCATCCTGTATGTTTTCCCCCACATATGAACGACTAAACCTACACAAAAAAAAAAAACATGTTATCGACAAGTCATATCAAAACAAAGGGATTAGGAGCTAGCGTTTATGCTAAATCCATATACAATCAGAAGTAGTGAGATGTGCATATCCTGAAGCCTGTAGCTGTTTAGAAACTAAAACAGGTAGGAGGAGTTTTTACAGTAAAATAGCTCTGTTTTACAACTCCACATTGAATAGTGGTGGAGGCAAAATATTAGTCCCTTTCAAAAATGTTATAATTACTACACTTGGAACTGTTGACATTTAGATATTTAAATAATTGTAGAAAGTATTTTGATTAAAGAAAAAAAAGCTGGAATTTAGAAAAATAAAAAAATAAAAAATTAACTTGGGGGGGTTTGGGGATTATGAATAAATCACTAAGATTTTAAAATAAACAATTGTAACTAGATTTTTTTAAACATTTAATTTTGCTTTAAATGTAAGAAGCTGTTAAGGCTTTTTAACACCAATCAATGCTCATGAAGATAAGACGCTGATTAAAATGAACTAATCTGGCATGGTCTATTTTACCTGATGGGGATTTCAGAAGAACTCATATTAGACTCTTTCCATTTATTGTCAATTCATTACAAAGATTATGAACCCTCACAGAACAAACATTATTTTAAGATACATCCTGCAGGTACATTTCATATCAGAACATTAAAATAAGAATTCAGAAAGCTACTGAACCCTTGGTTACCAAAGTTGGGACAGAACAATGCTGAGACATGGCCTATACTCAACATGCAGTGGCCGACATCTTCTTTTGGTATCTGGATGGGTGAAAACGATAACCATCTCCAAACTTTAAAGTGTGAATGTTTGCAAATTGCTACATCATCATAATGAGATGAACATATTGAAAATGTGTACTGCAGACTTCCTTTCCGGACATGAATGCAGTTGCAGTAAATCAGACATATTTTTACAGCAAACATTAACCTGCAGACTTTTCTCAAACAACTTGACCCGTATTTGGTAAAATAGGATATTTGTTTCAAGAACAGCATTAAGTTCTGCTTCAAAAAATAACAATGTGTTTTACCAATTTTTACATTAAATTAAAAATCATGAAGCCTTTGTATTCTCACTAAACCTCTCACACACAAGCGCTTAATCAAAAATCATCTGCTGTTACATCCAAAAGCCTCTATCAGGTCCAACTTTAAATCTGATACAACTCAACGTGTGAAACTCGGGTGAAATTACTCCCTTCAGGTGATATTCTACAACATTTTGGGTCAGAAATCTGAACAGGCCAGATCCAGTTATATCATGTACGTATCGCTTTCAACAAGCCACAATAGGAAACTGTGTCACTTGCGTTAACAGACACACAAAAGACTCTTGGGTAAATACGACATATGATCAGTTTCTTCTCTTTATTTGAGCAAAACGGCAGAAAAAAATACTTTTTTCTGTCCACAAATAAATAGCTGCTTTAATAGAGGTTATATTTTTAGTGTTAAAATAGCAAGCGTCTCATTTAACACACTGAACTGTCCCCAGGTAACTGAAGAGATATTTGTCAAGCCAGTGACTTTCTTGTAGAGTGTACTGCTGTCTTTACTCAGTTTAAAAAGCATAGTTGTATAATTCTGATGTCCACTGGCTCAATTTTCTTTTTGCAAACAGTGTATAGTGGCAGAAAATATGCTGAAAATAAATATTTTGACAATTTTGGCTACAGTACATGTTTACCCTAGCGGTCAGTATTGGATGAACATCTTCTGCCATTAAATTTGGACTTTTATTGCCTTGTTTTATTGAAGTATGACGAACACAGACATGAAAGAAAGACTCTATTGGCTGCTGCAGTTTTCAGTCACCAGCTCTGTGTTCAAGTCTGCAGCTGTAAAGCAGAGTCAGCTATTTTTAGAAACAAATTACAAAGCTTTGAACATTTTAAGCGAGACCTTGTCATCAGGGATGGGAAATACAGTCAACCCACAATATTCGGTCCCGGAGATTAGTAACCACAGCCGCCCAGAAGATACCTGAGGACCTCTATAAAATGCTTATAAATACCATTTTTAGTAGTTCAAACAAAAAATTGGAACTGGACAATATGGCTGAAAAATGTATCATGTGAAGTCCACTGTGTCATATCTCTTATTTTATATCAGGAATAAAAATTTATTGTGTTATTCATATAGTGATAAAAAAGAAACATTTAATTAATTTCTGCAAATGACAAACTGATATGATTGGGATTATTATTTTTGCCATTTTATTAAAAAGGACTGAATAGTTATTGTTTTCCTGCAACTGGTAAAGTGAAGATGCCATTCTGATTATGGTGTTATTTTTAAAAGCAATATTTGAGTTTGTAAGGCTGTGAATGTCTGACTTAGGAAACCACTGATTAACTTTGTAATACTGCTCATTTATTTACTTTTATAGCCATTCCAGTTAACAAAATAATGTGGGAACAATGGAAGGTGTCACCTATTTCTAATTGTCAGTACATTGTAGTAGCATTCCTTGCAAAGTTAATTCTGTGCTCAAGCAGCATTTTACCGCTTTTCTGCAGAATATTCTCCTGGAAAAAAACACCCCAAAAAATTTAAGCTGTAACTTCCAGAATGTCACTGGTACTGAGAAATAAAACTGATGCAGATGAATAAAAAATGAAATATAGTTTGTTATTCTACTGAATTTTCTTAACTTTTCTGCAGGATCAGATTGAGAATCTGTAAGTGCAAACCTTCTAGTCTTTGATGACTAATAAGTAAAGTGTGGTTGCATCAGAATAATTAACATTACAGTGGGATTCCCCTCTCTATTCACGTCTTAAAAACCTTGTACTCTGGATCTTACACTTTGGTCATTTAGGAATAGTGTTGCACAGCTGTGCGCTCAATAGATTTCACTAACATTTTTCCTGCATGTTAGCACCACTACTGCATACAATAATTTTTAAAAAAAGATTAAGCTGTAAGGATATTTCCAACATGAATTTGACTGCAAATGTATCGTTTTCTTCTACACTCCAGATTTCTTTACTTACGTCCGTTTTTAACGTGTTGGGTTTTTTTAGCGTTATCTTAAACCTGCCAGAGCTGTGACTGCAATGAATGAGCACTTATGCAAAATACTAAAATGAAAGCTCCACATTACTTAAGCTGTGTCAGCTTAGTGCGCTCTCCTTTCTGCACGCAGCACAAAGGTCTCCCAAGAGTGTGAATCCTCCAAGAACATGAAATCCCTCTACTAGCGGTAAAACTCAGAGGACCCATCAAAACTCAAGGACAAAGTATAAAAAAAGTGTTTTTTTTAAAAAAAAGCGAATAAAACCTTTCTTCACAGCATTCAAAACTCATCCAATGCTTCTTCTATTCATAAGTTGCACAGTAAATTAAATCTCAGAAGATACAAATGAATAAATAGAATTAAGATGCATAATGAAACTGACCCGAATTGAGATAATTAGTTCAATTCAGCAACGGTCGGTTTTTTATGTCGGTTTTTCTTCCAACATAAATGTACAATAATGATAAGCGTTAGTTTGAATAGTCAGAACAATTATCAATAATTTTCTCTGTTCACTAATGTGAAATGAGTCAGAAAAACCACCATTTGCTTCAGTACAGAGGCCTCCATCTCCCCCAGCCCATCCTGGCTAAACATCCCCAGCAAGCCCTGCTTGCTGTGGGTTGCTACAGTAGTTCCCCTGCAACAGAGATGGACCCTGATTAGTCAGACTGGGGAAATAAACAGATACGCTTTCAGATGAAACATATATCTGTGCAAATGTTCCAATAACGTTCGGCAATGGGCCAGCTGAATTAAATATCACAAGCTTCCCTGATTTTATGTCGACACCGCACTCCAAGCCAAGACATGAATCGGAGCGTATTGGACTCGTTCACTGACAAAACTCGGCTCGATAGATTGGGAGGAGGTCAGATGAGGAGAGCTCAGACAGTGCGTTGCTGGATGAATAAAAAATGAAAGTCTAGAGCTTCAGCAAATTCGCGCTCTCCATCCCGTGAGGAGGGCGTGCGGCGGAGTGGAGGCATCGTTTGAAAGAGCGAACCCGCGCCGCATTCCCACATCCAACCGAATCCAGCGAACGCCTCTTTAAAAATTCATTAATTGACAGCAAAAATAGATTAAAGCACCCAGCTGAGCAAAACTCAAAATTTGGCTCCTGAATAACATTAATGATAAAACATCTCCCCCCACCCCACCCCACCAAAAAATAAAAATAAAAAAAAAGCCCAGGGGGGCTTTGTCTGAAGAAATATTTCTCGTTGTTTCCACCTTACACTACCTTGAAAGTAATTTATTTTCACCCTTATATAATAAAAATAATGCATTTCTAATTGTCATTTTTAATTACACTTTTCTTCAGACAGGGAAGAAAATCTGAAAAAAACTAATTAAAACCCATCGAAGGACATGTCATTCCCATGATGCCATGCCAATCCCATGCTATTCAGCTACAGACACTCAATGACAGCTACTCTTTGCCTTCTGAAAAAATAGGATAAAAAAAAGTGGGAAGAACTGCAGTTACAGTAATTGCTCTGGCCAGAGCTAAATGAGGTTCACTTAAGTGCAATTATCCCCCTCTGATCTCTCAGATAAAGAGACTTCTTTAACATGGAGAAGTGGGCTCACACAATGCCACCGCAAACAAGATTCAAATTGGAATCAGGGAGGCATTTCCAGGAGATGAATTGGCTTCATAGCTCATCTGCATTCCAGTGATGGAGAGCATCACTAATGAAGACTGAGCAATTCCCTTCTCACCTTCTGCGAGACGGAAACTCCACAGTGAGTCTGAGCACTGAGAAAGTCTTAAACCCAGCCATGAAACAATGAGTAAGATCCTGTTTCTTTTTTTTATCTCTTTACAAGAAGAATATAGGATAGGCTCCAAAAGCACTGTGAGGTTAGCCAAAAGATAAGTCATTGTAAAGACATACCAGACGGAGACCTTTGACCGAGAGCATCAGAACTCCTTGAGAATAAATCGCCATCTGCCAATCGTGTAGCACAAAAGGTTTCCCGCCTCAGGGAGGGGGAGATGTGACAGTCTAATAGAGGTTGCAACAGAGATTGCCTGTTGGGTGCCGTCCAACTACACAGCGTGGAGATGAGGGGGGGGGCTTTGATGGCCGCTCTAGTTGCCAGGGGCTAGAGGACCACCAGGAGTCTGATAACTACACCTCATGGATGGCCATTTGAATAATCACTTCAACAAGGGGAGAAATTAAAAACCGTCTCGGTGAGACCGGCTCGGCACGGGGCCACATGCAGAATTAAAATGAGCTGCTTCTGATAGTAAAAACCGTAGAAAACATCAACTTATACACAAACCGCTGATCTGTTGAAGAGCGTAACCCCTAAAGCCGAACATTATCTGCCAATGGAAAGCCATTGTAAAGGTAATACAAAGGTCATCTGACCTCTATAAACAAAAAGTTACCGGACTTATTCGATCCACAATTGAGCCGGATTCAAGACCCGTCTTTGACTGGTATAAGGGTCAAGCTGGTGAAGACAGGGTCAGAAAAATTACCAAAAATATGCTGATGGTTCTTTGATGCTTTTGAATCAAACAGAAAATTAATGAACAAGGTCATCCTCACTTTTGCATCAAAGCATAAACGCCATCTGATCTTTCAAATAATCTAAAAAAAAAAAAATACATCAAAATACATGTTGTGGGGTTTTTTGATTAATTAAAATTTGTCCGTATATGACCAGCCGATTACCAGTTGGAGGCTTGGTGTATTTCCATTCATTTGGGTAAACTACAGATTTACACTATTAATTGGCCAGAAACTTTCTTGATCGATATTCCACAGATTAAATACTGAATTATTAGATCTATTAATTTCAGCCATTTTTGGTCTATAAAAGGACAAAAATTAGTCAAAGCCTGTATTGGAAAACCAAACTACTGAAAAATGAAATTGATGCATTGCTAGTAAATATACTTCCCCTAAAGCAAAAATATTTACCGAGATCATTTAAATCAAATCTGAAAAATGTATTAAAAGATTATGGTGTATGTTTTAACAGACTTTCGCTATCAGATTCTAAGCTAAAATAAAAAAATAAAAAAAGAATTTGCTCTTCAACTCTGATTCGAGACCAACATCAAAGGCCCAAAGCATGAAGAAAGTGAGTCTTTCAAAGCTGCAATCCCATTTTATGTGGCAACTAAAAGCTTTTTCGTGAAACCTCCCGGTATTACTCCTTCAAATGTGATCAAGAGAACCTGCAGTAGCAGATACATATTATAAAGGCAGTGACACATGAGTGGGGCTAATTTTCAGGGGGGAAGCTAAGTGCAGCTACTTTTGGCTGCGTGTACCTGGATGGAGGACCATCATAACGTAAACACCATGTGTCCTCTACAGCTGCACGCACAAATAGCCTGGATCCAGACAGCACTGTAGGCCTGCTATTTAAAGGATGGGTGATTAAGAAGCAAACCAGGTCTGACCTTTGATTGTTGCTGCTGCCTAACGCTGTGGGCATTTTTAGTTGAAGCTGAAGGCCTGTCAGGGTTGGGTTTGTTGAAGGGGAACTGTTTGATTTCAGGCAGAAATTCATGTCATTTTAGGTTCGCTTTCAGGTAAAAGAAGGTAATCATATAAGGGGATAATGATTAGATTACAATCTGCACTTTATTTATCTAATAGATCAGCATATCTACAGGCTGCAGACTGCCAGTCAGCTGGCTAAAAGAAAGCTACTGCAGCTGGACTACTAAACTAATATCAGCTTGCTTTAGTCTATCAAGAGCAGAACAGTATAAACTGATCAAATCCTGTAAAATAAATACGTTTATGAAAAGTACTACAATATTTTAAAATTACCTTAAGATATAAATTTATTGTTTTAATTTACTATTCCCTATTAAGCGATTTCCATTCCGTTTTAAGTATAGAACTAATAATTATTGTGTCAATATCAATATCGTGAAACCTCACCATATCATGAGAGTATCATGTCCATGCTGATTTATTTTAAACAGCAAAAGGTGGAGAAATTAAAAGCCGAGTCATCCATCCAGTGAAAACACAACGAGGAGAGAGGTAATGTTTTCCATTATCAACGGCTTTTGGTTTTCAGGGGCTCCCCGAAGATTATTAGTGGGCCCCATCTGGCCACCGATTACAAAACATTCTGCAAACGCTCCTGGATTGATCTTTTAGTAAAGACTGTTAAGGTTATTCTACACCCCAAAAGGCCAAAACGTCCCAAAGAATTGCTTGATTTTTTTTTTAATGGCAATACCTAGGAGAAAATTTGACATAAAGCACTTTTTGTGATTTGGCTCACAACTTTTCAGAGCGTTTAATGTAAACTGAGGAAATTAATGATCCCACAATTTCAGCTTTCAAAGTCTCTATGTGATGAAATTGTTTACATAATCTTGGTATCATTTGAAGGTTCTTCTGCCGCATTTACAGATAATGTAACTTATTTTGACATTTACTGTAGGCAGGATAGGGATTATAAATCATTTGCTGAACATTTATTGATAGTATTGTACAGATTTGTTGAAACAAACGGAAGTTTTGTGATTCTACTTCACAACTTTCCAAGATAAATTGCAAATTTCAGAAAATAAATTCTGCCCTAACAATCCTAATGCTTAATCAACGTGTATGATCTTGGCATCACTGAAAAATTACTTTGATGGGGCCTCAGATTTTATTGTGTATTTTACAACTCCTGAAAATATTTCTAAAATATATACTAAAACCTAATTCAATTGCAATATCTGGAACAAATCAGGAAGTGTGTAATTTTTGTGCTAAATATCTTGTTTGAGTCGCAACTTTTTACATAAAGTAGTGGAGAGACTAAGTTACTTCAGAATGCTGCAACTATCTTTTTTTACCTGCATACCTGTTTATGATATCAACTAAAGTTTTTTGTAATCTTTCAAGCAGAATAATTTGTTTTAACATTTATAATAACCCATAACAAGGAAAAAAACATTTATCAGACAATTAAGAGTGCTTTTTGGCAACATCCAAGACATTTTTTGAATAAAAGTCACAACTTATGGCAGGCTTTAATTAATTGAGAGAAAAATAAATAATCCCAGCTTTTAAAATACAATTTTTTTTACCTACAAACACAATATTACCAGCAAGTGAATATTAAGTTAATTTTAAGTTTGATTAAATTGTTTATTTTGACATAAAGTATGAGTAAATAGCTCTGTTTGAACAGAACACATTTTTTTTAAATTAACAAAAATAATTATCCTTTGTTGTCATCTTAAAATAAATACATAATCAAGACAATTTGTAAAAGCAGACCACAGTCAAGCTCCAGGTGAGTAGTATGAAATTCATCTGAAACATGTTTTACACTTGTTGATTGTGCAGCCCAGCCTGCAACCGGATCATGAAAGCAGAGCAGTTTTTACAGGAGAGGCTCGTCAATTTTTTTATTTTTATTTTTTCCTGGAGGAATTTACTGGCCGCCCCGTAAAACAGACGATTGACAGAGGAGAAAACGCGCCGCAACAGCTGTGAATCAAACAGCGCCAGAGCACGCAGGCAAGCCAAATGACACTGGGCTCACCCACTCCATGCTGGACCCACAGCGTCTCACATACCAAACAGCTAGCTAACCATGGCTGCTGCTGCTGCTGGGGGGTTTGGGGATAGGTCACCAAATTCTCCCAAATGCAAACGAAAAAGAGAAAAGCACACCTATTAGCTATGAAAAGCTCCGACAACCCTCAGGATGAGTTAGCTGCCTACAGAGGCTGGCTAGTTTAGCTGTCAAAGTTGCCCCGCCAGTTGTCACCGGTTGCATGGTGGAGCTAGCAGGCTAACGCAGGAGCTGTCAACTCCGGAGAGTTAGAGCAACGGCTCCGGAGTGAACGTTCACTGACCGCAGGGAAACACTCGCTGGCCGTATCGGAGGCATAATACACTAATTTATCTCCACAAGGACAGCCAGACACGTTGAGCAGCAAGCTTAGGGCAAGGGCCCAACCCCCAAGAACTTCTCTGCAGCTCACTTCCCCGTCAAAGTCGTCCATTTCGTGGGCCTTTAGTTCAACTTCCATTCCCGTGTAGCTCACTTACTCAGGATGAAAGCAGCAGAGACGGCAGCTCTCTCTGGTAATCCTCACGGTAGTTTATCAGCAGCTGTCTCCCCGCTCCGTCCACCACCTCTTGTACACACAGAGTGTCCTTCCCCGCCAGCTCAGGAGAGCCCAGTGCTCCTGACAGTTGTTGTCCTCTGTGCAGAGATCTTCGCCCGGTGTGCCTACAGTGCCGCGCCGTCCCTCTACTCGGCTTCTCCGCCTTCTCCCGTTCGCCTTTCTCTCGGCAGCCGAGCCAACATCCGGGACTCTCCCCCCTTAGTTCGGTGCCCGGAACTACTTTCACATATGACGACGCAGATGAAGGTTTTTTTTTTTTTTCTCCCACCTCTCTGTTTTCACCACCCCTGCCGCCACAGAAACTAGCGCGGTTGAATGCTCACGCCCGCAAAAGAAAAAGGCATCCATACATGGTTAGACCTCGATCAATAAACCAATCAATGCAACAGCTGCATTCGGGATTTATATTAAGCGAATATACTGTACTGTATCCTCAAATGAACTGTATGGTATAGCTTAAAACCTAGTCAAATTTACGTGAAACAACAGGTTTACTAAATAAAGCAATGTAAAAATAGAAAACTGAGACATTACAGCTACGTCTAAAATTAGAATATCATGAAAAAGTGAATTTATTTCAGTAACTCATTTCAAAAAAGCACTGAAACTCCTTTACATATGGTAATTTGGATGACTGTAGCTTACAGATAATGTCAGTGCATGGCTTTTAGCACAATAACCTACCTAAAAGGAATGTCCCAATTGTATGCACAGCATAGATACTTGGTGAGAGTATCTGTTTTGGATTAAATAACCACATCAGTGTGGTGTGTCATGGAGCCATCAGCCTGTAGCTCTGCTGAGGTGTTAAAGAAGCATCAAGAATAGTAATAAAAATGGTCACCTGGGTTCACCCCTAGTCCAGTTATGTTTAAGATACTACAATGCCAAACAAACATTATTTTGTAATTATATTTTTAAAAAATCAATTTTGTATGTTTGTTTTTATAAATAAAAAGACTTAATCCTTCATAAGATGAAGAGGAATTATAATCGATCAATTTGGTTGTTCAGCAAATGCAATCTTAATTCATTAATAAAACCAGTAAAGAGCCCTTTATTGAAGCTTTGAACCAAACTTTGATCAGCTGTTGGTGTCTGATCAGACATTCTTAAAGTAAATTGTGTCTACACTGTAGGTGACGTCATTCCCTCACTGACAGCATGTGTACATAAACAATAAAAAGACTTACTTGGGACGCCCCCAGGCTGCGGCCTTGACCAATATGTCATGTTGCCCAGATCAAAAACCACCATTGATGAGCACAGTTTCATCAATGGTGAAGACTTGACATTTTGGACAAATGTCAAGTCTTCCTGGTCTGTGAAGCTTGTCAGTATGATGTGCACTAAAACTTTCTTCCTGGAAAACAACTGTTCTGATTCTATTTTTGATAAAACCCCACGGACTAACACCAGTAGATGACATGCCTCCCCAAATTTTCACTCTATGGAAAATTCACCCTGGCTCTCAGGCTGTGGTTAGTGATCCAAGACTCTTCTCACAAACTGTGGATTTTTAATGGAAATTCAAGATATGTTCTTGAAGCTTGCACATGTTTATCCAGCACATTTTTTTCTTCCACAAAACTTTATATTAAAAAATAACATAACATCCATTTGTCCATATAGCATCCATATTTTTTTCACCACCTGCAAAGCCCAAACCTTCAATCTCATTAATTCTTATAAATGTTTTTTAACCATCGTCAGTGCTGCTAGATATAAAGATATTGTCAACATTTTGTCTGATAATGAGTATCTGTTTGGGTTTACATATTTTGTTTTTGAAATATTACATTGTATTATAATCTTTGTTTACTTTAAACATGAAATTAAGAGGAAAACTGTTTCTTTATTCAGTGAAAACCTCAACCTCAGTAAGTGTTGAGGGTGAAATTCATGTGAATACAATCTCTATGTCACCAAGAGTCTGGCCTGTACTGGTAGGATCAAAGTTCCTTATCACATTGTCCTTGATTCAACACTGTTATGACATAACAGTGGGAGTTATTTTTTTTATTGCTGGGCAATGTCACGCATAGTTTTCCAAAAATAAACGTTATCTGCTTAGTTTACATTATGTAGGATTTTATAAACTCTGAATATGTCTGCTTCACTAATGAGTTTCTCTTTTCATCTAACCTCAGCATGCAATTTAATTTGTACCCATACAGAAAAACCTTATAAAAGAGCTCAGACAATATGGACGTTAGATTGTTTCTAGTTATTTATCTCCTAGGTCATCTGCAGATTTCCATCCAAACCTGTTGAGATTGCTTTAAGTGGCCAAGTTACCAGATACAAGCTGGAGTTGGTCACAACTTTGTTTTCATCAAGAGGAAACTGAAAGCTTTAAAAACTTATATTAATGTGTTTTATTATGTGAGTTGGTGTTGTAACCTTTCTCTGCAAATGTACAACATGTGATAATGTGAGCACATTTTCATGTTTTGTCAATGTATAATCAAATGTTCTTTTCATACATTTTGTATAGAGATTTATTTTTTATTTTCACAATTTTTCATTTCTTTAACAGTTTTATGTCCATATTTTACTTGAATTTTTTTATTATTAATAATATTTTAAATCCAGCTACAGGTCTCCTAACCTGAATATTTTAATGCTTGGGCAGCTTTTGCAATTTTAGTGGTTCTTTGTATTTAGTGCAATGCTATGTCACTCACCACCGTAATATTGGGGCCTCTGTCAGTGGTGAATCAAGCACAGCTTATAAAGGGAAGCGCAAAAATTAATATTAAGTTTGAAAATAATTTAAACAAAACCAACCTGGTCAATTACTGTCGTCTCAGAAAGATGAAAACCACATTACCTTCTAATATTGGCTATTTTACTGTACAACAGCGCCACTTGTTGGTGAATCATGAATAGTGCATTATTATTTAATAACTTCCATAATAAAGTTATCATTATTTAATTAATGTGTACAACTCATGATCATATTATTAAGAGCTAAGTTCTTAATAATATTTATTGTATGAAGACTTTGCAACAGTAAATTGATGTGATATTTACTTTTGGCTTTTGCACCAAAATTACTTCAAACTGCATTTACAGTTTATATCACACCTTAAAAACTCTTACTGTGTGGAAAGTGAGAGAAAGTCTTTATGCAATTTCGAAAACAAAAACAGAATAAAGTGCAGTTTATCAACGATTCTGTTGTAAAACGCAGCTTGGTACACCTACACACAGGCCCAGCAGAAAATGCTGCATTGTGAGGTTTTAATATAAAACCATGAATCTGTTTTTTTTGTTGCTTGTGCACAATTGTATTCAACATTGTTACAAAAAGTTTTCCAAGAAGGAACAATGTGAGTTGTGTGAAAGGATCCTCACAGGAGCTTTTATAAAGACGAAAGTTTTAAGAATAGGGAGAACATTCTCCATCCCTTACTGTATAGATTATAAGCAGCAATTCTCACACTGATCTGACATCCGGCTGGGTTAACTGTTGATTTTATTCACTACTTTCATAATTATGATTAAAAACTATTTAACTTATTCACTGATACAGTTGAACAAAATATTATCTTGAGCACAGCCTGTCCCTCGTGTATCTTTTGTGTTGTTTTCTGATTATTCATGTTCTGTAAAAAGGGAAAGATACAAAGAATACAAGTGCAGTAACTGTGCTAACAAATGTGAATTTAAAAATTAAAAAAATCTAAATGTTAGACCATCATTTTCTGACACATTTTCCTGAGAAATTAAAGATGTTTCAGGTGAGACTCCACAAAGGGTGATCCCTGGAAAAACTTGAAGTAGTGTTGTGGAATGATAGAAAATGAAACAGGTTTACTATTTTATATTTGAACTGATGTTATTTATGAGCAGTTGAATTTTCCAGTGACAGCTACAGACTTTTTCTGGTCTAAATATCAAACCTTGTTGACTATTTAAGCAGGTGAATTATTAGACGGATTTAAAAATGCATCATGTCATGTTCCAATCGGCAATAAATTCAGCAGCAAAAAATCTATTTTACTGTTACAAATTCTGTGCAAAGGCTAAACTTTTGATTAATTCTTGTCAGGTACTGTTTAGAATGGAACCGTGTGCTTCTTGAAGCAACCACTTTGTTTTTGGCAAGATTTCACATGAAACGTTTGAAAAACATTTAGCATAGTCACGAATTGTTGTAAATCTTTTGTCTATTTATTTAGATTTTTTGCTGTCCTTCTTTTGTCTGAATTTTTTTTAAGTTGTAATGATGCTATTTGTTTCTTTACTATAGTAGAATTACATAATATAACAAGATTTTTTTTTGTCTGCCTGATTGCCTCATGGGTCCTGGATTTGACTCCTCGCCATTTTCACAAATTAAATCAGATATAATCAAATTATTTCTCAGTACATCACTGGAGTTTTTACTGAATATTTTTCTACTCTTATTTTAATATTATTTTATTTAATTAATTATTTGATAGGAACAATTATGAACAATTAACATGTTTGTACATTAACATTTACAGCCATGACTAATTTGCAATGCGCCAGCGTTGCAGTACCGTGCCCTGCCACTGCGGGGCGCTGGCGGCTCCCCTTTGTATTTCTAGAAACCATAGAATCTCAAAGCTGAGTTGATTTCAGGAAGTAAAGTGGTCAAGTTTACTGTGGAGGAACGAAAACATAACTGAAGTGACAGGAGAAACATCTTCGTCGGTGTGTGTGAGACATATTTCATTTCTAATTTGCTGTAGTTGTTTCATTGTGTCGAAGTTACGTAAAAATCAGAGAAAAATTTAGTAATTTCTGGCGTCTCGTCGTTGACAGTCCAATGTAAAGAGTTTACCAGTTAAGATGGGTAGAAACAGTTAATATTTGATTTTAGCTGCAAGAGAATTATTCTCTACTCATCGGTATATTAATCTAACTTTGACCGTGTGACCCTCTGAGCTCCATATTTTGCGTCGTCCATCTTTGAGTTCTGATTTACATATGAAACTCGCAGTTGTTTTTATATTTATGATGCAAATGTGTGTTTCTTCAAAGATTCCTGACTTATTTGCTGCAATGATTTTGATTTTAATCCGTAGACAGGGCTCGGACAGTAATGTGTGCATAGATTCAAAGATGCCAGACCCTATATTGTAATTTTTGGTCTGAATCAGTGAATTTTGATAAAGGAAAAATAAGAATTCTGAGGGGAAAAAGTACATTCTAAAATTAAAGTCAGAATACAAAAATTCTAGTTTCAAAAAATAAATAAAAGTCAATTCTGAATTAGAAAAAAATTTGATTAAAATAAGTAACTTAAGGAAACAAAAGTCAGAATTCTGACCAAAGAAGGAGTAAACTTCTAAAATTAAAGTCAGATTTTTGAGCAAAAAACCCCACATTGGTAAAATAAATTAAAAAAATTAATTAAATAAAAGTTAATTCTGAAGTAAAATTAAAAATTCTGAGATTAAAATAAGTATGCCAAGAAAACAAAAGTAATTTTGAGAAAAAAAAAGTAAATCTTAAAATTAAAGTCAGAATTCTTAGCAAAAAAATCTAATGGCAAAATTAAAAAAAAAAAGTAAATTCTGAAGAAAAAGTCAGAATTCTGAGATTAAGTTAAGAATGTTAAGAAGACTAAAAAGAATTATGAGAATAAAAAAAGTTAATTATAAAATGAAAGTCCAAATCTTTAGCAAAAAAAAAAATCACATTTGTTAAAAAAAATCAATTCTGAGGAAAAATGTTGAATACTGAGATTAAAATCTGAGCTTTAATGAAAATAGTAGAATTCTAAAAAAAAAAACAAAGTCAAAATTCTAAGATTGAGATCATATTTAACTATCACAACTTCATAATGCTGTGCCGGCCTAATTATGTTTAATTTCAGTTGTCCCAGGTCAAATCCGTAATAAAAAGATGGTTTAGCATTAAAGCTAATCTGCTGCTGTGACACAAGCAGCCAGTCTTCTCTCTTGATGCTTCTTCTCTCTCATCAGATAATGGCCGAACCCAGAATGTCGTCCATTGATGGAAAGCTGGCTGAAGAATTTGCTGTTCCCTCCCACGTCCAGGAGGTCAAGGAGAAGATGGCTGCTTTCGCCGCCTGTCACGCCGAAGTGGGCCGCAGAGTGGTCCTCATCACGTCAGGCGGCACCAAAGTCCCCCTGGAGTCGCGCACCGTCCGCTTCCTGGATAACTTCAGCAGCGGCAGGCGAGGAGCCTCCTCGGCGGAATACTTCATCGACTCGGGCTACGCCGTCATTTTCCTGCACAGGCACCGCTCTCTCTACCCCTACACACGCCTGTTCTCCACCATCAACATGCTGGATGCCCTGCAGCTCAGGGCGGGAGACAGTGAGGGAGCGGGGGAGGTGGTGGTCGACCAGCAGGTGCTTCCAAACATCGCCAGAGTGCTGAAGAGGTACAACGAAGTGAAAGACGGAGGACTTCTTCTACCCATCGAGTTCAACACTCTTTCAGAGTATCTGCACTTACTGAAAGCATCGGCACAGGCGCTCAGCTCTATAGGTACTAAATTACTTACACCATCCTGAACCTTAAAGCTGCAGAATTTTATAAAAATATTCTTGTACATATTTGTTGAAACTGTCACTATGTCGTGACATTATGGTATCTGTGAAAAAACTGAGCTCCTCTGCCTTCTCCCAGTTCTACCTAGAAACAACCAATCAGAGCCAGGAGGCGGGTCTTAGTGCTGCCAATCACAATCTCATGTAGCAGCTTCTCCCCGCCATCAGAGACATTTTAGAGTAGCCACTGATGACAGCGGATAAACAGTTTTCCTGTAACAGTGAGTTGTTTCTCTGGGTTAGCACATTAAGCAACAATTACATAATGTTGATTGACAGCGTTAAGACCCTCCTCCTGGCTCTGATTGGCTGTTTTTGGTCCAGAGTGGCGCATTTATCCAGGCAGCAATAACAGCTCAGGGAAAAGGTGGAGGGTATTGATTTTTTCACAGATTATTTTACACTGTCACAACAATTATGGAGAAACATATTCTTTATAAAAAAAATTATATACTGCAGCTTTAGTCTGCTGAAGATGTGGAGAAGAAAGCCTTAGTGTAATCTCACAAAAATTATGCTTATGCATTTTAAATGTTTCTTTTCTATATAAACCACCAGCAAGCTATGATAATAGCTGACCCATTGAACTGGGCTCAAGGGTGAGCACAACAATCCAGCCCTCATCTTTTACTCCAAATGAATAATTAGAATAAGGAACAAAATATAAATATTTATACATTAAAAAACAGACGATATACAATAGATGAATTAGTCAAACACAGACCGGTCTTTTTCATCCAATCATTTTTTTTGTATATACTGCATTAATTTAGATAAATAGCAGATCACAACTAGCAACACACAAAAAAAAAATCCACAAAATTTTGGATTAAGGAAATTTCAAAAAACCCTAAAACTACAAATTCTTGAATTTTGTATCCTAAGAATATTTTTTCATCATATAAATATGCTGACTTATCTTCCAATTTAGGTTACATTTCTTTTGATTTATTAAACTTTTACAATGGTTGTTTTAAGATCCATGGCTAATTAATTAATTAGGATTAAAAACTACAGGATAATTATTTTAATTGTATTTTACTGGGTTAGCCTTTTTATGGCTATAGTTGCTCTCTAGGTATTGTCAATAATGTCTTCCAATAACACATAAATACTGAGTCATCTTTTCAAATTTCCTGTCAATTCCTAAGATTAAACACCAAACTAAGGATTACCTTGGCAGCCCTTCTGCCAAAACTCTGCTGTCTGACTTAAATGGCATACAAACTACTATTGTAAGTTATGCCTTTTATAAAGCGCTTCTAAGAGAAATTAGTCTTTGTAGTAGTATATTTTTACCGAAAAGATAAAATTTTCATTTTTTAAATCATTTTTTAAGAATTACAAATTTTAATAAATAAAAAGTTTTATTCTCTTTATTCGTATTCTAAGGCTTTTACAAAATGTGTCCTTATTGAGATTTTCCAAATTAAAAAGTTCAAATTAAAGGTTGGATTTTTTTTACATTTACACAGCATCACTATAATGCTGCAATAAAAGATGATTTCATGTGCCTTTCTTTAAGAGCCGTGCATTTTACAGATTAAGGTAACACTTTATTTGACGGATTGTGAATAAGACTGTCATGACATGTTATTAAAGCTAAAGTTTAATCAGTAATACTTTTATAACAAATTTATGTCAGATCATGATTTCCTGGTTAATGTCAAGTTGTCATAGTGAAGGCATTTTGAATAATGTCAACTTTGTATTAAAACAGTCATAAATATTCATGAAGACTTACTCTTGTTTATGACAGGTGTTATGTCATGTTTATGACGGTGTCAAACCCGTCAAATAAAGTGTCACCGATCGAAGCTATTGGTTCTGTTTGCATGTGTTTAAAACTTGTTTACAAATGTTTCATCTTCAATCAGGGTCAAAGGCCATGTTCTACTTGGCTGCAGCTGTCTCTGACTTCTACATCCCGGCGTCAGAAATGCCTGAACACAAAATCCAGTCTTCTAACGGACCTCTTCAGGTACGGGAAATTAAAAAGAATAAATTAAAGTAGCTGTTCCCAGTTATGTCTCTGGACATGCTGCAGTGTGGATTTGATTCAGGAAATCACAAAAAGTTTGTTACATGAAGAACAAGTTGCTTAGCTCTCCATAGTCAGGCTAAACAACAAAAGGTCTTTAGTAAAGAGGCTAGTAATATGTGTTTTCCAATAATTTTACAGAACAATGAAGTAACCATATAGCTTCATTTGTTATAGAAATGCTGTCAAATATGACTTAAAAGAAATTTGACTGCTTAATTTAATGCCTCCAAATTGCGTCTGTCTCTTTAAGCTCCTGCTCTTTCTAAAACTTCGACTTCAGCAAGTTATCACTTTGATCCTCTATTACCCCTTTAACGTTAATAGAAAAGTAGCTCGTATAATGAGCTCAGCAGATGCGCAGTTCCACCAGGTGTTTGCTAATTGCTGCTGGCTAGTCTGAAGGAGCTGACTTTTTCTCTTGCTCTCGGTGAAGGCGGACGCTTTTTTCCTCTGCTCCCTCCCTGCTCTGTTTTTGTCCCGTCTTTTTCTCTATTTTTAGAGCCTTTCTTTGCACATCCTCCACATCTACAAATTATGGATCTGGTCAACCGGTCTCTCAATGCAATTGATCAAATTTTCTCGACGAGAAGACTGGGCAGAGAGGCCTCTGGTCCTGCGGGGACACACCCGGCGGGTTTCACCCTGGTTCAGTGGAACGGCCACGCTAATTTGGATAATTGGGAACTGAGATGCATCGGAGAGACTTTAGGGGAGATTGAAATTTATAATCTACCCGACCTAAGACATTCTGTGTCCGAATTGGCTTTCCCGTGTTGCCTTGGATTCCTGTAAAGCACTTTGTATTGCCTTGTTGCTGAAAATGTGCTACATAAATGAAATTATCTTTACGTTTACCTGAGTGGGAGAGGGCTGCTCTGTGAGGCGGGAGCTCTGCTGAAGAGTGCATCTCCGAGGAAGAGCCGTGTCCTTGAAGGTGACGCTAGGTCTCCCCCCAGAGTTTTGCACGGCTGAATGGTTGCCATGGAGATTAAAGGATTTCTCAAACATGCAGAAAAAAAATTTGTGTTTCGCCTGTCTAGTGCTGTGCGATTTGAAGCGTTTGACACAAATAGGCTGGCAGCTGAAAACAGCTTCATCGATTTTGACCTGCCTGATGCGCCTCCACAGACTTTGAATGTAAACCAGACGCGCAAAACGCGTTTAGTGTGAAAGCACCATTAGACTTATCAAGATATGTACTAAAAATGTAGTCCGTCTAAAGCTACACAATATATCTTTATCGCAATAGTAGTGTTTGCTAATATATTGCAAGTGTTATTGACTTAAATTTTACATGCTAATGTAATATTTAGCCAGTAGGAATAGAGTCTTAAAAAGGCTTTTATTGCTACTGATATTGTCCTGGCATAAATTTCTAACACGCAGGACTAAATCCATCTCTGTCATTATTTATACAATCATTTTGGTTTTCCTTCAGCTCAGCATGAAGATGGTTCCTAAGATCCTGTCACCCCTCGTTAAGGACTGGGCGCCTCAGGCGTTCGTCACTTCCTTCAAGCTGGAGACGGACCCGACCATCCTGCTGGACAGGGCCCGGCGGGCTCTGGACACCTACAGGCACCAGGCGGTGGTGGCCAACGTGCTGGACTCACGACGGGGTTACGTGGTGGTCGTGACCCCGGAGTCCCGGGATGAGCTGGTCGTCACCGAGGGCGACGTGGAGAAGGGCGTGGAGATCGAGGAGCGGATAGTGAGCAACCTGACGACGGCGCACAATGAGTTTATAACTCAGCAAGCCGCTGGACGGAAATGACCCTGACCCAGTCTGCGGTTCGGGTTTAATTCATGAGGAGTTTCCTCTACGAACAAATCAAGCTGATTATCGTTAACGTTGTTTGAATGTTTATTAATGTCATCAGAATAAACGTGATTTCAGGATAACTGACCAATAACAACTCAACTCTCTGGACTCGCTGCTGGCTACTTGAGCTTGGTGCTCTTTTTGACACCGGCCCGAATCCCAGACGCCTCGCCTCCGTACCGCGTCTCTTCCTTACGGACACTTTGCACCTGGTGAGAACAAAAGCAGGTTAAGAATACGGTACGGATGATAATCTGACATGATTCCTTCAACGCTGCATGCGACACAAACCTGTCCCCTCCTGCGGATTTTGGCCCGTCTGAACTTTTCTCTGTGCTTGACTCTGGGATTCCGGTCGATCTTCTTCCTCTTGGGCGTCAGCCCCTTGTTCTTGGCCATCTGTGGAGGCACCAGAGCAGAAAACACTGAGAACTGATCCGGGATTAGGGCAGAAACATGAAGATGCATGAGAGATATTTGATCTGCTGTGTTGTCAGTGACACTTGAGACGATTCGCAAATAAAACCGCAGCATTAAAAAAACGTTGTTGTTTCAACTTTGTAATCATTTCTTAGTGAGTCGCAAGAGCCAGAAGATTTTAAAAATATTTATCTAAAATCTTTCTAAGCAGACGTGCGCAATAAATAGTAAAATTTTCTTGAGTAAATTTTCAAAAATATGTACTTTTAGGAGTATTTTTACTGTGCTGTACTTTTTACTTAAGTAGTTTTTTTTTCTAATCTTTCTTGGAGTAATAGTAAAAGAAATAGTACAAGTAAATTTCTGGATTCTTTATCCACTATAATTAACTACTATAAAAGAAGAACAAACAGGTTTTAACCAAAACTTCACCAGACACACACTTGTAGTTTTAGTTAAAGTTTCATTTTGAAATAAACTGATTTCTACTATAAAACAATATTTGAGTTTTAATCAGGCTTCCTAATATGTTCTTTGGATTTTTGTTACCTTTTTTCTATGAGTGGATTTTACAGCAACAACATGGGGGGCTTAAAACAAAAGTGGGAAAGTTGTGAAATAAAGAAGTGTCAGGTCTAAAGAAACTACAGAACCTGAACACATTCTAGGGATTGATTTGATTTATTTATTTCAAACAGGTTTTTAAAAACGAGAAAAGCAATCAGTAGGGTAGAGAAAACATGTGCATACATAACCAAGAGCAAAATAACTAGTTCCCCACTACCTTTCTTTTAGAAAAGGAGTAAGTAGAAGTGAACACTTATTTAATCCTACACCTTATCTCAATTTAATGAAATGTATTACCTGCAGACTCGCTACTTATTAAAAATGTGTCATAATATTCATGAGCCTGTTCAAGGATCATCTAGTTGGGGGTAAATTTCACTTTTCCAGACTCAAGTTTCTAGATTTATCCACTAGTTTTAATAATGTATTGTAAATACAAAACATTTAGAGAGAAGTTAAATGTTCACAAACGCTGCACTACATTAAATTACTACCTCTGCTTTTTTTTATTTCAGCCTACGGATTAACTTTATTTCGAATGTATTAAATCTGGACTAGATTATGAGACACTAAACAAAATTGTTGGAAGTTTTTAAGGTTTCTATGTTTGGTATCTCCTGGCTTTTAAAGTGAAATGCAGACCAACGTATTCTTCTTTTCTGCTTATCATCATCCAGATGTTTGAGGTGAAATCTGTCCACTGGGAATAATTACTGCTTTTCTCATCTAATGTATAGAAATGTGGGTCATGCTCAGTACCTGATAAGTGATTCCTCTTTTGGCATCTTGATCCAGCTCTTCATCCCCCTCATCATCATTTTCCTCCACCCTGCATCAAATGCAAGTTTTCTTACATTTCCGTCGCATAATAATCAGCAGACTAAAGGTTCACACCACACTCACGGTTCTGGGTTTTTGTTCTTCCTCTTCAGTTTCACCCGTTCCTCCACTTCTTTGTAGAAACGCAGAGCTGCATCTTCGTCCAAGTCTGAGTCGCTGTTCTCAGGTGGAGTTTCTCCAGAGTCCTGCATCTGACCACATGCTGACGTTTAACATCGACGACAGTTTTAAAATCTGATTAATCTGAAAAAGCAGAAATATGACACCTTTTGTTTTGGTACTTTGGACTTCTTGCCCTCTGTTTTTCTCTTTGAGCGTTCATCTTTCTCATCTCCAGCAAGATGTTTGCGAAACTCTGGAGCCAGACGAGCATCTACTGCACTCAGTTCATTGATGAGCTGCAATAATAAGAAGTAAATAAAATACTTGAATAGAACCTGTTCAACAGCATGAAGTAGGCTGACAGAAAACCCTCCAGAATTAATGTTTACTCAAACGCTTTTACGCCCAAAGTTTGGATTTTTTTTTTAAAAAGTGAATTTTTCTGACATTTTTGTTATCAATGGATTAACCACTCAGGTCTTCTGGTTCTGGTCTGCTCTGCTTTACCAGAACCACACATGGAGAACCAGCATTCAGCTTCTATGCACCATAAATCTGGAACAAACTTCCAGAAAACTGCAAAATGCTGAAACACTGAGATGTAGACTAAAGGTACACCTGTTTGGAGTTGCTTCAGATTGGTAGTAAGTGCTATCAATATTGATCAATAATATATTTTACGTATGTTTTCTTGATGATGGCACTTGACAAAATGTAATGTTTGCTGCCTGATGCGTCACCGTCAGCATGTTGACTTACGTTTCTGTAGGCGAGCAGCCGTTCGATCACAGGGTGGTTGTGTGCAGGGATCCGTTTTGCTTTCAGCACCAAGTAGAAGCTGATGTTGGTGCAGTAGCTGTAGCAGAAAATACGCATTAACCACAGAGCGTCTCCTCTTAACACGTGGAGACAGTATAATCAGGACTCACTTGAGGTAAAGTTGCTGTTTTGTCTCCAGGTAGTCCGCCCACTTTGGGGAAACAAGTTAAAAACTCATCAGTTTCACACAAACTGAGCTTTTAATCTACAACCAACTTGAAACACATTGTGCAGGAATACATCTCTGACAGCAAAACCCCCACTTACAGAAAAATAAGTACACATGAGAATAAGTTGGATTTCAGAGCTATATTCACTGAAAAAGTGATCTGACTCAGGGGAAGCTCAGAAAGGTTGAGGAAAGATTAAGAAAAAAAATAAATGATAAATTTTTAATAATTGTTTTTAGCATAAAATCTAATCTACTTTTCACAGTCAGATTTATCAGGCTGTTTTGCTCCTGAAACTAGAATAGCAGCGCAACATTTAAAAGCTTCTGTCAAGACAAGGAGCGAAGGAACCGTGCAGCAGCTCTGCTGTGGAGGATGAACTGCTGGTTCACTAAAATCAGAGGGTATGAGACAGAATTTATGTTAAATAAATATAGTGATTATTGAAAAGTGAATAAAAGTGTGAGAAAAAAAGAATCTAAAAGTTGTTGTTTCTTTAAATATGTTGCAGCATCACAAGTTTGTAAAGTGAGTCCTGGCACAGAAGCGAACGCTGTTTGGTGGAGGTGGCATGGAAAAGTTTGGGCCCTGATCTCACTGGATTTAAACTTTTGATTTCAACAAGTTGTAAAACAGATTCTGGTGACGTTTGGAGGCAGGTTCTGACCTGTCCTGCAGGGATCTTCCCATTTTTGACCATCTGCATCATCGGCTCCAGCTCATCCTTCAGTTCAGTGAGCTGCAAACAAAAAGATGTCAACCACACATCAGATGGTGTCGGCTTATAAAAGGCTCATGAGGTTTTATGTAAGGGGTTATAAGTCGTACCTTTGCCTTGAAGTCCTGGATGAGCTCAAGCAGCTCTGGTGATTCTTTCTTTAAAAGTTTCATCTTTTCCTTCTTAGACATCTGCTTCAAGTCCTTCACAATTTTCTCCCGTTTCTCCACAGTTTTGTCTTCATCCTTCTCCTCCACTGCAAACTCCTTTGAGGATAAAGTCTCATTAAGAAACCTAATCTTGAATGGGATCGACTGTTTATGAGGGGGGATAATTTGTACCTGGAGAAAGTTTAAATCATAATCCTCCTCGCTCAGATTTTCGGCTAAACGTTTCTGGACATTTTTTGCTTCTTCTTCCTCCTCCTGCTCCTCAGCATCCAACTCTTCCTGTGATCTCCCCTCTGCAATAACACGATCAAAATCACAAATCGGCACCGAAACATCACAAATCTGCCCATCAATGTCACTGGAAATAACAAAACAATTTACTAGAGGCGACATAATCCGTGTTGTAGAACATTTTCTTCTTGGTGCCCCACGCCATCTCATTCGGAAGATCTGAGGATAATAAAAACAGCTTAGAAAGAACGGTAAATAAAAAAAATGTTAACTTTAAACACCTTCCTTCAATCTTTACCTTCTTCCTTTTTCTCCTCCAGATCACTCTCCATATCTGTCCCCTCCTCCTCTTCTTCCTCCTCTTCTTCTGACTCCGACTCGTCCAGAGCCATCACCTCCTCCTGGGACGTTCGGGAAAGTTTTAGTTTGGGGAGCATTTATCATCGAAATTTAAAACCCAGAACAAACTCATAAATCAAAACCTCATCGTCCAGCTCCTCCACGTCGCTCTCCATCTGAACTCCATGAGCGAGAAGTTTCTGCAGCGCAACAAAAGATGCGGTAAGAAAAAAAACAAACTCCAACAGGTAAAATCACTAGAGTGAGTGAGCTTACAGCGATCTTCTCATCATGAAACTCATCGATCTTGTCCTTATAAAACTCTGATGACTTCTGTAAAATAAAGAAAACGGTGAAAATAAAGATTTTCCTCTGCTGCCGTCAAGAATTTAATCACTTGAGGGAAAATCTTTAGTCAGTAAGGCTGCTGAATTAAGTCATTAAATCAATTAATCGAATGAGAAATTTAAATGAACTATTCTGATGATTAATATTTTTGATAGACTTCATAGTAAATTTTATTCATGTTTCGGTTTGTCTCGTTTTTATTTCCTTTTTATTTATTGTTTCTGGTTGTTGTGTTTCACTTTCGGAAATTTAAAATGTCTTCCGGTTGCAGTGTGGAGATTAATAAACACAGTAGTTGCTTGTACTCAATTACATTAACTTGAGTAACATTTTTGAAAAAATTTACTTTTAGGAATATTTTCACTATCCCGTACTTTTTACTTTCACTTGAGTATTTTTATTATAAAGTATCGCTATCCTTGAGTAAAATTTCTGGATTTTCTACCCAGTGAAAGAAAGACAAACAAATGTTTTACCTCAACAATTCACCACAGACACACACCTGCAGTTTTTATTAAAGTTTCAAAAGTTTCCTATTGAAATAAAACGATTTGGAAAAATTTTCTTTTGCGTAATTTTGTTATATTTTGTTACTTATATGAATTATTGTCATTTACGTCCTTAAAATACCAAAAAATTCCTATTAATTTCATAGTTTTTCCTTTCATCTCATTATGAAATTTTTAAATATTAAGTGACTGATAATTTGATCAGTTTTACCAAATACTTTTTTTACTCTTGAGTAATTTCTTGGATGGCTACTTTTTACTTTTGCTTGAGTAAAAATATGTTGAAGCAGCGCTACTTCTACTTGAGCACAATTTTTGGATACTCCGTCCACCTCTGTAAATAAATAAGGCAAATATTCATAATTTTGCGCCTCAAAATCGATCATTCCAGCTTAACGACGCATCTCCTACCTTATCAGGAGCTGGCATGTTTCTGTAGGCTTTGGGGTCATCTTCATCAAACTGCTCCACATTTCGGGGCCTCTTCTGTTTTTTGGCTCTGCACAGCAAAAACACAGAGATGTTAAAGCTCAGACCTCCTGCAGTCACAAACCACAGCTCTCCTGCTCGATTTCGTCCAGTTTCCTCCCAGTAGTCAGACTGTATTGCTTGTTTGGTCAGAAAAAAAAACACTAAAACTTCTCGTGAAACGCAGAAAACGACATTAATGAAAGACAACTGAGGAAAAAACTCACCGTATTGCTCGAACCATGATGTCAGCGATCCGGGCTGAACTTAAATAAAAATTTAAAAAACAACAAGCCGGTGTGTTTTTCGATCAAACAGATTTAATATTTCTGGTATTAAAAGAAAATAGGCTCAAGTATCCAGTAGAGCTCCAGAGGTTTGATCCCCAACGCTGGATACCATGTGTTTCCGTGTTTGTCTTATTCTTTGGTTTGCATCGGAAAACACCGCCACCTGCTGGACTGGCCTGGTATTACAGCTAAAGATTCCTCAAATAAATTAATCTGTTTTCTACGTTAGTTTGAGTTTATTGCGTAGAGACAGAATATCCACTAAAAATCCAAGAAGAAGAAGAAGAAAACAAAATAAAACTTAAAGACAATTTGAGTGAAAAGAACTGATCTGGCTGCTCCCAAGTGAAGGGAATAACACTTCTTTCCTTGATTGCATCTTTTTCTCTACGTGATAAACAATATATCCCAAACTTGAAAAACATTTAAAGTTTTAAACATGTTAAATAGGAATAAATAAATAAATGAATAAACAGAACAATAGAAATAACAAATAAAATAAATTATGAAGTCTTTATGAACAAAATTGTCTTTCGACTGCCCTTAAAAAACATTTTAAAGTTTTGTCTTCAAAGATTTGTGCCAGTTTGAAAAAATCTGAACATTTCCAAACCCGTATTTCTTGTGGGGTGTGGTTAAGTGGTTCTTAACAGAGGTAGTATATATTTTTGCCTGCAGATTTAAATCGGATTTGTTTTCTTATCCATTTATCTCCACTTTCAAATTTTCAAATTCCGATGTTTTAACCACCCGGTCTATAAAAGCCTGCACCTAATCAAACAGACTGCTTTTATAAATGTTTGTGGAAGAATGGTACAACTTCAGAATCTCATGAATTTCTAGTATAGGTTTCCACCTGTGCAGTAAGTCCAGTTAGGAAATGTTTTCCCTACTAATTACTCCCCAGTTTAATGCGAGTGTACGTTTCTGACTGCATTGTGTGAAGTGTAAAGTTTGGTGTGGAGGGGTTTATGGTTTGTCCTACACCTGATTTGAAACCTTTGGGAAGAATTAAGAATAAAACTGTGAGCCAGACCTTTTTGTCCAACATTAGTGTCTGACCTTATAAATGTATTCTTTTGGAGGTACAGTGAAAAATCTCAAAATAGAGATCCCTTAACCACATTTTCAGAGAAGTTAATAGATTCACCTATTAACTTCTTCATATGAAAAATGGATCAAGACTGTAACTCATTCTCACCTCAGTGTGAAGCCAGATGAGGCAATACAGTGTATTTAATTCAGCATATTTGCATATTCGTCATGTTCAAATCCCAAATTTTCATGTATTGTAAGTTGAAAACACTAGACTCATCTCTCATTTATTTTCCACTTCACAACGATACAATAATTTGTGAATCTATCACATAAAATCCCCATTAGACACATTAAAGTCACTCAGTTAGCTATTAAATACAGTAAAAATAAATAAATGCAAGACATTGGATCTTCTCAAATAATACAAATAAAACTACACACTGTCCTGAGCAACAATAGTATTTAATTTATTTTTAGTGACATTCAAACAAATAAAGCATCTGAGTGTTTATTTTGCATGGTGAAGCCTTCTGTGAGTCACAGCTTCAGGAGCTAATAACGCTGTAAAGTCTCTCTTCTTGTCCTTCATCATAGTGCAGGTTCTTCTTTGTCTGACTTCAGCTTTCTCAGGAAAAAGCTGGAGCTAAAGGTGGAGTTTAAGGTGGAGCTGCGCGGTCGCTCAGTGGGCATAAAGTTTGCTGGATGTCGATTTAGAGCAGTTTTCACTCCATCGTTCCTCCTCTGCATCAGCGCCAACGCGGGCGTCATTTGATCCGAGTTGTGCTGGAAAACGAGCAAACAGAAAAAGAAATAAATTATTAGTTACTTCTCAAAGTGATAAATCTGTTAGTTCACATATTTGTGTAGTCAAAGGAAACTGTAGAGGGCTTTAAATATTAGTGTTATGGTAAAGAGGCCTTCCAACCTCAAAGCTAATCACTAAAGATAAATAAATAAAAATCAGCAGAAACATGAAAAAAGCTGGTCAGCAATTATAAAAAAAAGGTTTGATTGTGTAACGTTGATTATTGGGAAGGTCTTAAATATTTTTTGAAATGCAAATGTTATAATAAAACCACAAATAAAAACAGGTAAAGTACCATTATCATTATCTTTAGCGATGCTTCTCTCATTTCTAAACATGAACATTCTAGTTGGCGGATATATTATACTGGTAAACTACGTGTCATTTTTAGTTTCGTCTCATCAACACAACGTTGCTCTGCTGAAATAAAGTCAGACAACCCCATTTTTTTTAGGTACCTTTTCAGTTTTCTCTTCTAAAGTACTTTGGATCGTTTTCATGCTTCAGTCTTGCTGCTCTGCTTCAATTGTGCTTCAATATTTTCACTTTTTAAAGCAGCGAAGTTTAGGGCCTGATCTTTAAAAGGCTTGTGGGTATTAAAATTGGTGCAAACTTGATAATGTCTGCAAACCAGGATTGTAGAGCAAACATGCAACTTAGCACGTCTGCCTTCATTAGTATGCAGAAGAAATTAGGTTTAGTGAACCTGAACCAGATTGCAAGTTCAGGTATAGAACCTGCAATCTGGTTCTATACCTATAAAGATTGCAGGTATAGAACATCTATAAAAAAATATAGATGTTTTTGCGTCTATATTTAGAGATGTTGAAAAGCATGAAGACAATGAAGACATTGCTTGTCAGAATATATGGAGCATTAAAAAGATATACAATAAGATAATAAAAAATAGATGGGAAATATCACCAGGCGATGCCTGTTTTTATTATGATTCATTTGAAATGTTTTGCTGTACTGTAACACTTTAAAAAACTTATTTTAATGACATGTATTATTGTTATTATTGTAACTTTAAGGCTTTCGACTTTATCTTTCTGTTTTCTCTGCTCTCAAATTGATTGTTCTAAGCCCGCACAAAATCCGCAGTGTGCACACGTTCACAAATTGCACGTGCAATTTAGCGCTCCTTATTTTGAATGTTTTAAGATCAGACCCAAAGTAACATTACATTAATATTCTTCATGTTCTCCAAACAAAAGCGGCGTTTTGGGACAACAAATGTGAAAAACTTAAAAAATATACAAATATAAATTATCTGATGGATTATCAGTTTTAAAATGATCATTTCTATTGCGCTCAAAACAAGAAATTATTTTTGTCACAACTAACCAACATCTCATAGCTTAGTAATCAACTTTTTTCATAAGACTGTTTGTTTTTAGAGCCTAACTTATTATTATGTGGCTGTTTATGTTTAGGCTTGAAAAGTATTTGACAGTAATGAAAGCACAAATCAATTCTGCTCATACAGCAACAAATAACAGATTATTCTTGTCTGTTCTGTTCTGTTCTGTTCTCTCCATCAGCTGCAGAAACGCCCCAGGTTTTCTGCCCCATGCAGTAAACATGGGGCAGTAAACATGGTCGTATCAGTAGATACTGTGAACGCTCACGTTGGTCAGAAAGCGAGGCACTGGGGCCTTCCTGTCGCTGTGATTGTTCTCGCTCAGGTCCATCATGGACTGGGTCCGGTCCGACATGGTGGAGCTCGTTTCGTTCCTCCGCATCGCCGACGTTCCCTGCTTGAGCTTCCTCATGATGTCGCTCACAGAGCTGAAGTTGCCCCGGTGTGGCACCTTCAGGATTAAAGGTTTTTTCTCCTGGGAAAAGCAGAGAACAGAATCAGCATTCAAGCAGAGTTGGGTAGTAACTAGTTACATTTACTCAGTTACATTTACTTGAGTAACTTTTTTGGAAAAATGTACTTTTAGGAGTATTTTTACTACGCTGTACTTGAGTAATTTAAATTTTCTACCCACTGAATGAAGAACAAACGTGTTTTAAGCAAAAATTCACCAGACACATATTTGATTTTTGTTAAAGTTTCATAAGTTTTTTTTTATTGAAAGAAACTGATTTGGAATAATTTTCTTTTGCCTAAATTTGTTATTTTTTTGTTATTTACATTAATTATTGTCATTGTTGACCTTAAAATACCAAAATTTCCTCTTTTCGTCCATCTGATTATGTAACTTTTAAATATGAAATGATTGATAATTTGATCAGTTTTACCAAATACTTTTTTGCTCTTACTTGAGTACATTTTTTGGGTGCTCTGTTCATCTCTGCTTTCAAGTTAGTATTAAAGGATCAGATACTCACTGTGGAAGACGAGCTGCGCTCTCTCAGACTAACATCGTCTGTTTTGTTATCCTCTTCTTCAAAACTCTCCATCAGAGCAACTGATCGTCTCTTGGAATAAAACTTATTTGTTGTTTCTGGAGGAACATCGATTCTAGTTACTGTCCGCTCAGGTTTATTTGGCTTTTTCTCTGCAGAAACCTCCCTGGAGATGTTCCTCTCTATCAGACGCTCAGGCCTGCAGGGAAAACAGATTTTTATTTAGTTTACCTACGTTTTATTGTGTGAGGAGTTTGGTATATTAATGATTTTACCTTATTATTCCCTCGGCAGCTGGTGGGTTTGTTGACAGTACTTCTGCGTTGCTGCTGCAGAGATAAAACAATTCTCAGGCAAGTTTTTGGATGAAACAAGTGCTAAAGTTCTTGATTAGTATAATGACAAATACAGACATCGAAATATGAGTTGGCACCCCTGTAGAAAACTGCTGCAAATAGATGCATTTTGGCATCACCAGGTCTCCGTGGGAACCATTTGTGCACTAATGTCAATAAGCTGTAGGAAAATCATGCTGAAACAAAGCTTTTTCTGTCCTACCATTAAAAAATTAAGCATGTGAAATTTGCTGAACTGGAAGAGGAAAACAACATGAAATGTTCCACACAAATACTCCAGCAGGATTCATGTAAAAATGTCGATCTGTTTCTTTTCCCAAACGCCTGGGAACATTCTTAGAGTGCAAATCTTTAAAATGCCAGGCCATGTGGCGTTTTTAATATTGTCCTTTCACAACTGTACATTATTCTTTGCATTGATCTATCATGCAAAGTCCTAATAAAGTTTGTCCCTTTAAAGTGACAGAATATAGAAAAATGCAGTGGAGATGAATGGTTTCAGCATTAATTTGAAGGCTTAATCGGAGGTGCCAACCTATTTTTCCACATCTGTGAATGCCAATAAAAAACTCACTTGATAGTTTTTGAATTATCTGTCACTCTGGTTGTGAGCGGGGATGTATTTTCATTCACCCTGTTGATTGAATGTAAGAAGATTTCAGAAAGAGAACATGACCAGGAACAAAAAAATGCATCTGCTGTTGTGGATTACATGAATAAGAAAGTCAAAAGATATCTTAGCTTGGTTTGTGTTTAAAATATGCATAAAAATTAGGGGTGGCGTTTTCTGGCCAATCTTTAACAAGCATGACCAGCTGACTCCGATTTGGATCAATACTGATACTTTTGTCTGAAATGTTGCTAGAAAGTTGCTCATTTGGTAACAGTGGGATGACTATTGTTAACTGGAAACCTCCAGACATGACCTGGTGGGTCAAATTTCTCTCACGGCAGAGAAAAAGAGAAGATTTTTAGACTTTTACTGAAGAAGATAAGACTGGTGGATAACATCGGCTTCACACGTAAGTATTGGCTGGTCACAGGTCTTCCAAAATGAAGGAAATCAGGACTGATTTATCGGTGCAACACTTATGAAAATGTAAGTTATATCGACGTTGACCTGTATTCTCTTGTCTTCAAGGAGAAAGAGAGATAATCCAGCTACCGTACCTTCTCCTGTTCCACACCAGGTGCTCATTGTGGGTAAATCTGTCCTCAGTGGGGCTGTCCTTATCTATTTCCAGCTGTGACGTTTTTTCAACTATGTTTTCCTTATGTAGACCCAGCAGAGACGCAGGCCGGCTGCTGTCTCTCTGAAGAACGCCCATCGCTTCCCAGTCCAGAAAGACGTCAGCAGGCGGAGGAGGAGGGTTTGTGATCTCAGACTCAGCAGAGAGCTGCTGCCGGAGGCGTGAGAAGTCTTTGGTCTGGTAGTGGTTGTAAACTTGAGGGCTGTCTGTGACTCCCCGAGTGTCGGGAACAGGGACCGAATCAGCAAAAAGGATCCTGAACTCTCGGTCAAACGAGTCGATAACCGGGCCCCTCAGGACTGTGACAAGCTGCCGGTGAAGATGAGTGTCTGTCCAGGTGAGGCTGAAGGAAAACAGAAGAAATATCCGGTTAGTTGACTTACAAAAAATGTGTAAAATGCTTTGATAATGACATTTTTGTTCACCTGTAGTTGCCATGAATCACTGCCTCTAAATCCACCAGGATGAAATTGTCTTTCATTTCGCCAACCACCATCTTTCCAGTCCTGGAGCAAAACGTTTTCCCGCCAAGAACCCGAACCCGCATGTACTGACAGAGACAAAAAAACCCCCAAATAAAGTCAAACTGAAGCTGAAAGAAACTGAGTGTTGCTCTATCATTTTAATAGAAGGTCTGGTGTCCTGGTTCTTCCTGCTAATGGAGAGTTTTTCCTCTCCACTGTCACCACATGCATGCTCAGTATGAGAGATTTCTAGAAAGTCAACAACACGACGTAAGCAATCGTCTAATGTTTCTTTAGCCAATTTGAATAATAAGCTGAACTTGACTGCAATATTTGATCATTAGAATCAATTAGATTTTATATATCATTGGAACAAATTCACAGCTTAGAATAGCCTATTGGTGCTTTTTCTGCTACAACAAATCGTTTTCTGTAGAAAACATTAAAAAAATATTTGGCTGGTATTTTTAATTTTACTTGTTCACCACATTCTGATTTATAAAAAGTAAAGACCATAATATACAAACAATTATCAATAAACAGTCCATGATCAGTGTAGATATAAAGTTAACTTAAACAAAAATGAGTTCATGGAATAAATTTGAATTATTTGTCATTATTTATATATTGCCTATGCTGCACTTAAAACTATTGAGTTATTAATTTAAAAAAAATTCTATCAGTTCATAAACTGATAGAAATGAGTGACCACAACACATTTCTAAATTTATGTTATTTCAACATATTTCTGTTACTAAATGATCAAATGATGTGATGCAAACTGACGTTGTATAAATAAACTGACTTGAAGCTGAAATGGATTATATTCGTCTCTCTGAACCTGATTGTTTTCGATGATAAAACATTACGAGCCGACAATAAGGATTAAATTCCTGTCAGAACAGAAGAGGAAGTTCAAAGCGTGAAAACAATCCGCAGCACTCGGCTGAAACGTTTCTGAAGAAGAGCAAACAGAAAACGTAAATGAAAAAAAGGCACGTAGCACAGAACATTTCTGGCTAAAAGCAGACGGAAAAATGTGGATCAATCAGTTTAGGTATGCTGGTAAATATGAAGGAAGTCTCTCTAAACATAATTAAATATTCAAATGAGGAAAACACTAAGAAATGACCTGTTTTATTATAAAATGTTAATGTCAAAAAATATTTCAGCTCTTCTCAAAACTAAAAAAGAAAAATCTAACCTTTTTTAGTAATTGATGAACAGTTTTGTTCATGTTTAAACTGGCATTTTGATTATTTATCTCTAGTGATGAGCTGTGAGGCTGGACGGCCTCTTTACCATCACGCTAATCTTTAATTTACTTATTTATTTCAAACAGGTTTTTAAAGACAAGAAAACAAGCAACCAGAGGAAATGTGCTTAACCAAGAACAAAACAATTAGCTTACACTTCTTTAATCCTACCCCTTATCTCAATTTAATGAAATATATTACTTACCAACGCATTAATTATCAAAAATGTGTAATTAAAACCCTGTTAATGTGCTAAAGAGCCAATAAATTAATTATATTGCATAAACAAAATAATTACAAACTAATTCAAGACAAGAAAAGAAAATCTACGGAAGCATAATAAAGCCCTGGACAGATTCTACAAAATATTAATATTATTATCTAATATGCAGAAGAAACATGTTAGTAAAATAAATTGTTTACATCTAAATCTGCCAGGGGTATGAATACTTATGGCCTAACTCCATTTAGTCAGACAGACTGAGATTGAAAAGTGCATTTAAACCACTGTGTGCAAAAATGTGTTAGTAAAAATTTATTATTAATGTGTTTAGGAGCCTGATGATTAAATAAAATTTTGTATTTTGTTTGTTTTACATGTTTGTATTTAAATTTTATTTTTACTGGACTTTTAATTCTGTCTATTTTTCTTCAACGTCACATCGTTTCACACCTGCACGTGTTTAGACCTGCTACTTCAGTGACTTATTTAAACAAACAGACAAACCAGAAAGTTCAGAGTAAGTCAAGAAAAATGAAAGAATATAAACCGGTCCAAAACGAGACAAATGCAGGAACCAGACTGTAAAGTTAACAAGAAATGAGAAAGAGAAACTTAATGCATCAATAGAAGTTAGTCATTAGGAATTCCAGACTAAAACTAAGAATGTGTAAATGACTTTAGTAAGCTTCATTTGGAAAACCAGAATAAGATTTTATATCTAATATGTCAAACGTATAAAATGAAAATTTTGGTTTTGGTCACTTTTATATGAAAAAGTGACCAAAATCTTAACAATATTATATTTAAATGTTACATGTTTAGTTTATTTGTCGGGAGCAGGAGCAGTTAAGAGTTTAACAATACAATTATTTCTGTATTTTCAGTAAGCCGATCAGAACCATTTTTGTGACCCAACAGTGTTTCAACTTGCTGATTCTGTCCTAGGTGGTAACCGCTTGGAAACCGTTGTGTTGAAAAGCTGAAAAAACTGAACGCAGGGTGGAGGATCACCTTCCAGCAGGAAAACAACATAAAGCAAAAGCTACAGGAGAAAGGCTTAGAACAAAGTGTTTTCATGCCTTAGAATGGCCTAGTCAAAGTCAAAGGCCTAAATCCAGTTGGGGAAACTGGCTACCCCAGATATTATTTTAAAGTATCAGCGTAAAGATGGCTGAATACGAATTAATGTCACAATTTTCAGATTATTATTTGTAAACCTTGAATCGCCTTTAAAAACAAACAAACAAACAAACAACTTTGCTGACTTTTCATATAAAATTTAAATTAAATACTTTGCAGAAAATGTGGTGAAGTTAAACTTTTGCAAAGCGCTGTATGTGTACAGCTGTTTTAGTATTTGTGTACTCTAAAAATCACGTACAGACACGTCACTTTGCGTAGGTTGGAAAACACTGATCATCTCAGACTGCAGATCCGGTCACTATCAGCAGTGACGATTTTCCTTTTAATTTTAACAGACCATATTTTCATCCCTCCAAAGAAACAGAGACAGACATGAATGCAGTGCAACCAGCTAAACCACACGCGGTTAAATCAACATTTTACATTCCCATTATAAGCGTGCCTACGCAACAAGTCCCACATGCAATATATGGGACGTGTCCGGCTTGGCTTTCATTGGGCCGTGAAGTTCACGTATCGAACAACAATGGCCATGTGTTCGGTGTTGACTCACGGGATGCCTGAGCCTGTTCAGGGTGAAGTTCTGCTGCAGAGACCTTTGGTTCAGGATGATGTAGACGGGCACACCTCGGGAGGCGGCCGTGTGCAAGTCAAAAATGATCGCGTTGTCTGTCAACTGGTCCGTCACCACGGCGATTACCTGCAAAACACACAGCAGGGTTTCAGAAACCACGACACACTCCCTCTCTTTCTGTCACTGTTGGTTTTAAATGTCAGATGCTTGATTGTGTAGAGAGTTTAGCTAATAATTTAAAGTGATGCTTCTCTAAAGGGATGTTTGTTTCCTTTCTGTTTTGGGGTGAGAGGTTAGAAGATGTAAAACTTCCTCTTTTTTTGCAATCTTTGGATTTAGAGCTACTTTACCTTTTGCCTTCTGTCTTTTTGCTGCATTTATTTTGTCTAATTTTCATGCACCATGCAAGTATAACTTCAATTTAAGCTCCGTGAATTCATGCAAACGCACTTTGGTTGAGTTAAAACGTATCTAAAAATGTAAACTTCAACTTTCATCATGCAAAAATAAATTTTTGGTAAAATCAGTTTGGAAAGTTTTATTTTAAAGTTTCCTCTCATCTTTAAAGCTGCAGTATTTTTTACATATTTGTTAAAACTATTTGTATGCAGCATAAAATGAGAGATAATCTGTGGGAACACTGAGCTCCTCTGCCTTCTTCCCCATGTGGTCTTACTGCCATCTGCAGAAATCAGAACAAGGAGAAGTGTCTTAGTGCTGTTAATCACACTCGTGTGCGCACTGCTCACACCCTCCCTCTTTGCCTCTGCTATGCTACAAGCTAGTTCACCACTATGTTCAGGCTAGTTAGCATAACAACGTTTTTTCTGTAACAGTAAGTTGTTTCTCCACTATTAGATCATTTAGCAGCGTGTACACAAAGTTGATTGAAAGCGCTGAGACCCTCCTCCTGGTTCTGATTGGTTGTTTTTGACTGACATCAGTACTTCCTTCAGAGAGCAATAGTAGCTCATGGAGGAGGTGGAGGAGTTTGGTATTTTCACAGATTAGCTGTCTCATAATATGCTGTAAAAACATAGCGACAGTTTTAACAAATATGTAAAAAAAAAAAACATTTTCTAAAAGTTTGCAGCTTTAACTGTCGCCCTCAAAACACTTACATGTTGACACCAGAGTCATTATGACAGTTTAGGGGTTAAACAGTACAATATGAACCCAAACTAAACCGTATTTATTCCCATGATGCTTTGTTTTCAGAATAACATTCACGTACCGTTTTGGCTGCTTGTAAGTGTCGCCTGATGACCTCTCTGATTTGCAGGTCTTCCTCAGCAGGGTGGCTGGAGTGGACCGTGACGCTGCTCTTCAGAACCCCGGCGGGTTTCTCCGGCCAGCCGAGCTCCAGGTTGGGGACCGGGACGTCCCATTGGTAGGGGTTGTAGGTGGAACAGATCTTCTCCGAGTCGACGCTCCTCTCGGCTCCGTCCTGCTCTCCCACCAGCGGCTCGTGGAAGTGATAGTTCTGAGCCCAGCTGCTTATCCGACTCACCTCTTGAGGAGATAAGAAGTAGCTTGAAAGCTCCGGGCCGATGGAGCCGTAGAAGGCCTCGGGTCCGCTGCTGAGGAGCCTCTCCACGGCTTCGCGCTCTCGCTCAGAGTGGAGGAAGTGAGGCGAGGACTCGTCCACCGGCAGGAAAACCACATTCTCATCCAGACTCTGCTCCTGGGAGTTCGACATGATTCCAGGTGATGCCTGCACTGTCCCTTCAAATCATTTCCACCTTGTAGAGCAAATCTGGTCTTCCTGTTCACAACAGGTCATTCTACGTCCAGGCTGCCAATAAATGTCCAGGTTCAGTCATCCGGTATTGATGTCTTCACTTGAGTAAATTTTACAATCTGTCCAGACGGCGTCAGATATCTCAGTCTCCACGGTTCCTCTCCAGATTAAGGAAAAACATTAACCACATTTTACAATCTCCAGCATCTCCGTCTCCATAAACGGAGGAGCAAAAACATCCGCGAGTCCAAATGACAAGTAAAAAAAGACACACAGCATTCCTCCTCACCTGCTGCGCTGCCGGTGAGCTTGTGTTTGGTCACAAGTCCCTCCCCTTGGGTGAGTCTGATCGCTCTCCTGAAACTCCTCCACTCCTTCCTGCTGACATTGTTCTCAGATTCCAGACATTCAGTGCAGCTGACACATGGCGTCGGGCTGTGAGACACCCTGTCGTCGCCCAATCCCTTCAGTCCTCACAGCAATGCAAATATGTTTTCATATCATTCAGACTTTTTCCACATTTTTGCACAACTCTTCAGTGGAGTTCATGGGGGTGTTTATGGAGTAGCTCAGCGCAAATTGCCACATAATTGTGAATTGGAAGAAGGTTTTTAATATGTTTTTTTCTTGCACATAAGATTCTGAAAAGTTTGGAATTCCTTTTGTATTTAACTTTTTTCAGCCTCATATGTGTCGAGATTCACAGGTGGGAGAATCTGTTGATAGGATAATCTTTTGCTCCTTAGTGCCTGAATTATTATACATTTATATTAACAATAGATATTTATTGTTCCTTTGAATTATGCACCTACAGAAGGATGCACCTAATTTGCATCATTAGGTATGATGCAAATTAGCCACATTAGGAACATACTGTAAACATTCATCCATTCATTGTGTGTATTCATGTCTAGCGATGCAGGGCTGCATGGAGGGATTGACTATATCTTCAGGGGTCGTTTTGGACACTGCAAATCCATCAGAAAGCTACATAGAGACACACAGAAAACGCAGCCATGCACAGTCACTTCTTAAGGCAGTTTAGAGTGATTAATTAATGTGTTTTGTTTTACCTATGGAGTATGTCACATATGCAGGAGAACATGCAAACTCCACGCAGAAAGACCCCAGGCACAACCTTCTTCAACAAAATCCCTTTCCTGCACAGTCACAGAGGCTGCTATTCCATCGCAATAAAAAAAAAAAACGGATAGAAATTGTTTTTGAATAATTTTGTATTTATCATCAGTCTTTCAGAAACAACTAAATAGTGAAAAATCACTTGGCTGCACACTCCCGGGTACAGATATCGCCTATATTCATCAAGGGAAAAAGTGCACAACTGTTAACTAGTTCACATTCCAGCCACTAGGTGGTGACAAAACTCCTATTGGGATCCTCGGAAAAGGAAACATAAGGTTCTGTTAGCGTCTGTGATTTACATCTAACAAATTGAATCAGAACCAGTTTGATGAGAATTTTCAACTTTTATCCGAAAGGGGTTTGTCCTGCACTCTACAAATTGTGAGATCTTCCATTTAGAGTTTTCCCTGGAGCCAAGTAGGAAACACAGCAAACAGTAGTGACAGACAATCTGGTCAGCACTAATGGGAAGATGGATTGAGTTTAATGCAGGGCACTAAACTGAAGCTGCACAAGACTTCGCTGGGAGGAGGTTGACTTTCCACCAAGAGGTCGCCAGTAAACACACGACCAGAGAACTAATAAAAAACATAAGTATTAGATTGGCTCAAAGCTGAGACGTAAATCAATCGGACTTAGAACTTGATGTTCAAAGAGGCGCTCCTTCAAATCTGACTGAGCTTGAACTGTTTTGTAAAGAAGATTAAATAAAAGATTCAGTCCCAAGATGTGCAAAGCTGGTAAAGATGTACAGACTTGCAAGTGTAATTACAGTGAAAGACGAGAGCTTAATACAAATGCATGACGTGTAATTTTCCTTCCGTTTCATTGATGCGCTTTGTGTTGATTTCTCACTCAAAAGCCTTTGAAGCACATTTAGGTTTGTGCTGCTTGTATCACAAAAATGCAATATTTTTGCTAGACACTTTATTCAGACAATATTGCCTCGAATGTTTGGTTTCTGCTAATTTGTCCCTCCATCTCTCCTAGAGGTGTGTGAGCTTTGAACAGTATTTCCAGGTATCTGACGTTCACCTCACAGTTATCCTTACAGACTGGTTCGGCCTGATGGATGGGTTAATAGGAAACATTTTACCTTGTTACTGTGGCGAGGCAGCCTTCCTTTCTGCAGGCAACAGGTGCAATCACGGCGCTTTCTTTTTGATTTAGTAGGAAATACTTCTAGATATTATGAAGTATCAAGTTGCACAAGTTGCTTCCTTATTTGTCCCCATTCAGTTCTGCAGAAAAATGGTGAGGTCATAGTTTGACAAGATAAACACTGAATGCCACAAATGAGCTACAGATTAAAACACAAAGAGAAAGAGAAAGACTCATACAGCTGGCAGTGCCATATTCTTGGAGTGCCTTTGTGTAACGCACAAAACAAATCCAAATGCATATTTTAGTCCCATTAACACAGAAACCGTCTCCAGTAAAGGAGAGATCTCACAGCGTGTTTCTTTGAAAATATTAAAATAAGCAACGTGAGTGCTTCAAAATGATCCCAAACAATGATTAAAAACAAGTTATGAGTTTATTTTTCTCTTTCATAATGCTTCATATTACACAATGAGATTAGATCTCAAAGCATTTCTGAGATGCTATCAAGATTATTTCACCACACAAGAGAATAAAAGAAAATAAAGTGTGTCGCTCCTGGACATTTAACCTCATTCTATTTAAAGATTCTCTGAAAACAGCTCCCTTTATGCATTTATTTCTTCTTGCTTCACTGCTTCTTTCGCAGATGGATGTACAGGACTCCACTGACGAGAAGCAGAGGGACGCACAGCCATGCCAGGATGACGCAGAAGCCAAAGCGTCCATTGCTTGGATCTCTGGAGTGGCTTAGAATCTCCTTTCTGTGGAAGGTGAAGATGAGGCAAGCGGCAAAGTCTGTAAAACCTGCAAGAATAACAAAAACATGTCATATTTACTGACACGTTGCAGAATCTACCACAGAGCCTGAATCCAACACCGGTGCTTTTCACCTCCAGAACTGGACCAAAAACAATCTAGCTGCACCAATGGTTATTTAATTCAGTATTTGACAAAACTTAAGATTATAAAGATAATGTTAAAAAGGTAATGTGGCCCAAATGTTAAAGTCTTTAAACATGACATGTATAATAAATGATTTCGGGTAGTTTTCCCAGCTTTAATGTGATGTAAATTATTTGCTAAACCAATAAATCTTTGGGATAAAGGTGTAACAACCTGATTGCATAAGTGTGTACGCCCTTAAACTAATAATGTGTTGATTCATTCGGTCTTCTTTGAACGGCGTCACATATGTTGACTTGGTAATATTTGCCAATTCTGCTTCAAAGTTTCTCCACATATCAGACTGAGAGGACATCTTGTGTCCAAAACCGTCTTCAGGTGTCCCACAGAGGTTTGAGTTTTAGTTCTCTTGAGTCTTTTTTTTTTTTAAATAGACATTTTTCTCTTTGTGAGCTCATTTTTTACTGCCAGTTTGGTGTTCCTATTCTTATCCATGGCATTGTTATTTCTTGCCTAACACACTTTCTGAAATAATGACCAAAAAGCTGAAGTTTGAGTTCATCAGACAGCTAAGCTTGTAGCTTATCTTTAGAAGAAACTCTCCTGGCTCTCACCTAATGTAACAGGTCAGTCAAGTTCTTCTATGGGGAAATAGATTAATTGACAGCACACATTTTCAATTTGAAAGCAGGATTTCATGTCTTTGTTCTCAAAACTTTTAAAACTTGCGCTTATATTTTCATTTTAAAGCAGGACTTCATGACTTGCTTCTCAAAACTTGTAGTGCTTGTACTCCAAACTTCTGCTCTCTTTCAAATATTCACTGCGCTCTCTCAAACCTTTCTCCTCGCGCTCAGAATTGGTCTCTGTTCGGATCAAACCTCTCTGCTCACATGCAAATTCTTTTCTGCTCTCTTGGAAGAAAAAGTACCGTTGCCTGGCAACCTCTCAGCCAATAGAATAAAAGTGTTGTACTGGGTGCGTTTGTTTCCTTCAGTCTGAAATCCTGCTTTCGACTTGTGGCAGTAAAATTCCCCCATATTCTTCCACACTGATATCACTCATGCATGTCTTTATAGACATTTCTTTATAAACTAGTGGGCTGTCATTTTGAAACAATAGAAGGCAAATTGTCCCTACAAAGTTGGAACAATGGGATTGATTAAAATGCCTAAGTGTGCAATGAAAACATTGAGAGAGGAGTCTGGGTGCTTGCAAGGGATATGAATATTTCTCCGAGTGCCAGTTTAAAAGTAAAAAACTTTTTTGAGCTTTATATCAAAATATTAATATAATATAGGAGCCAGGCGTGGTGAAGCAGGGAGACACCTAAAAGCTGCAGGACAGAAGTTTGACACCACGGTCTTAAAAAGATAGAAGCCCAATTTCAAGGCATCAAATTAAGTCATGTTTGGTATATACAGCATTTTTACAACAACTGTAGCTAACACAGTTACTTGATTGTGCTATAAAAGGCCCTATGTGCACAGAAAATACAAAAATCTAATATGGGCCTTATCTAAAGCATTCATAATTATTCTAAAATGTCTGATCTGGTCACTTTGTTCCCTGAAAAATTCAGATATGGGAAGATGAACAGGGCCTTTAGCCAGACAGGAAAGCATGATTTGTCCCTCTAAAGAGCCTTCTCCTCTGCTCCGGAGGCTGATCTACATTCCCACTTGGTGACGTAAGTTTTGGATGCAGCTGCTCGTCCAGAACTCATTTCACATGGAGTTTGTCTGCAGCCACTCGCTCTCAAGAAGGTTGGTGACCTCTGAACTCTGTGTGCTGCAGGATTTACTAACTCTAGCACTTTACACGTACTTTAAGGCTTAGTTTTCGACATTAATCCCTTCTTCTTTGTTATAACTCTAACAGCCTACTGTCAGCTTAGTAGCAAGAAAACTCAAGACTGGACTTTTTGCACAGTTAAAACCTTAATTTAATTATTTGGAAGCTTGAGTAAATATTTGTGTTAATAAATAAAACTGAATAGAAACACAAAGGGGACATTCAGGTGTAACAGAAGCATCAGGTATAAAGGCTCTCACACAAAAAAGAGTTACTGAAGTGTTAAAAACAATGCATAAAAGACAAGATTAACAACAATAACAGTGATGATAATATACTGTACAAAACTACTCTGCAGTTCTTAGAAAAACTCGCGATCGAAGGGATGTGCAACTGAGGCGGATCACTTTTACAAAAATTTACATATTGTGCATGTGTGTTAAATATTGATAAAAGAAACTATTTACAGAGAAAAAGTGTGGAATAACAGTGGAAATGTTATTTAAAAATGAGTAAGAACTGAGCAGGTGATCGAACAAACGCCATCATGTATGTAAATACTTATTGATTTTGTTGGAAGCAGCGTTTCTTTGTCCTGACTGATACATTTGTAGAGTAATTTTTTTTTTTTATCCATTTGATCTTTTCCAAAATCCAAGAAAATCTGACTCAGAAGTCTGAACTTTATTTAAAGTTAAATTTTAGTCCTTAAAATTCATCTCAGATTTGTTTGTATTAAGTTTAATTGCACAGGTTGATGTCAAAAAGGTTTTAAAATCATTTGTGACATTTTTTTTATAGTATACATGTTTGAGATCCACTTTATATCTTTAATATTTACTAAGATAAAGTCATAAAATTACCTGCAAATGCCTGGCAGAGGCCTGTAAAGTAGAAGAGACGTCCCCTGGACAAGAAGATGAGCTGACCCAGAAAAACCAGGAGAGAGACGGATGAGAAAACCACAGACAGGATCATGAGGGCCTGAACGGACTGAAGCCAGTCTGGGAAAAGTGGGGGGAAAAGGAGTGTAAGATAGAACAACAAACATCCAACCTCAAAAGAAGAATCTAATTTGGATAAGTTGAGGAATTTGTTGATGAGTTACCGCTTTCAGTGGCTGCTGCACAAACCCAGGTTTGCGTGGAGTTCATGTAGAAGCAGTTGTGCCAAAGGTCAGTGATTTCTGTCTCTGTCCAAACCCACCAGGACTGCAACGATGAAACCAAAATTATTTAAAAGCTCTGGACACTTTCCTTTTGTAAAAGCAGAAGGTATGATGGTGCTGCCCTCTAGTGTTTAAACAAGGATAGAGCACATTCAAACTAATTCTTCGTCCAACCTTTTCCAGAGTGGCGATGAAAAGCATGGCCAAGCTGACCAAATGCAGGACAGTGACGGATACCAGCAGACGCACCATGGCTGTTTGCAGCAAAGTATGTCCTACAGCCAAGCAACCTGTGGTGTTAAAACAGAAGAAATTATTGTTTAACCATTTAAATAATTTCCAATAGACACTGACAATTTTGCTTTACCAGTGATAAACATTTTATTTTTCCCTCTGCATGTTCTAAAATGACACATAAAAGTGGAGTTAATTTGTGGCTCCTGAGGAAACTCGGCTCTTTCATCATTCAGCTTTTCATCTGTGATAAGGATCTTATTAATCAAAGCACAAGAAAGAGAGAAGTGAAGGTGGGGCCACTTCATCCTCCGTCCACTTTCTGAAGGAAACTTTGAAACTCCTTAAATCATGCAAACAAACAAACAAACAAACAAACAAACAAACAAACAAACATAAAAGTTTTTCACCAAGGATGTTGGATGAAGTGATTCTGTTAGAAGGTTGGTAATCTTCTGCTATATTTAACAACCAGAAGGCACAGGAAATGTTTTAAAGACTTAAATCATGCTGCTAAGACTAATTCATTAAAAACCTCTAATTAAATCAGGAGTTTGATTTATGAAAATTAAGTTAATTAATGTCACATATATTTAAAATTCCCTGCAGGAGTAGAAAAGGCTGTATTCACTCAGTTCTGCTTTCCTGTTGCGAAGGGGAAATAACATTCTTAAATAATCACTTTGTAATATAAATGACATGTTCATTTATATTACAAGTAAAATAAGCAAAGCGAGTAAAATAAGTATTGAACATATCACAACTTTTCATTTTAAACATATTTCTAAATATGCTATTGACACATTACTGGTGTTGATGCCAAGCCAAGTAATCCATGCATGAAAAGAAACCAAAATAAATAAAAATCTGAAATTAAGTTATGTGTAACAATATGAAATGACACAAGAAAAAAGTATTGAATACTTATTGATTTTCATTAAATACTGTGTACAAGAGCCTCTGTTGGTAACGAACAGCTTCAAAACACAGAGGAACAGTTACAGGTAAAGCTAGGCAACACCTGGTGAAAATTTCATGTCTATAGCACCTTTAGAAATATGTTTACAATGAGATATTGTGATGAGTTCAGTACTTATTTACCCTCTGTATACAGCTCTGGAAAAATATAAAGAGCCCACTGCACTTTGAAAACCTCCTGGTTATTAAAAAATGTTGATTTCTGAACTGAGTTAAAACATTAGTGTTGTTATTTCTAAATGAATATGAACTTGTTAGTTTTCTTTTCATCATTTGAGGTCTATTTTGTTATTTTGACCATTTCTCATTTAAATAAATACAAAATTTTTTGCTTGGAATTTCAGAGACATGTTGTCAGTAGTTTTATAGAACAAAAGAACAATGTTCTTTCTACTCAAACATATACCTACAAAGAATAAAATCAGAGAAACTGATCATTTTAAGTGGCTTCTTAATTTTTTTCCAGAGCTGTATGTTTACCTAGATGTTTTAGTTGTGATAGATTTAGTTCTCCCTTCAGCTGCAGTTTGTCCAAAAAGTTACAGGCAGTAAAAAAGAACATTTTTGATTATCTAGCCAGCCGTCGTCCGACTATGATGAAAGTGAAAGTAATCACATTTAGATTTAAATCTGGCTCCACTTTACTTATCTGAAATAAATACACCATGTTGCAAGAGTACAGCCTAATATTGGGACTGTTAGCAAAACCTTTAGTTGATGAAAAATACATCTGGCTTCATAGCTTTTTCCTCCCATTTTTACCCTGATCTCTGGAATTACTTTCCAATAAATCCCGACATTCAGTGTTTTGTTTAGGATTAAATTTGAACATAAGTATCAGTTCATTGTTTCTTCTTCTTCTTGCTAAACTTCACTTTTACATTCCAGTTAGAACAAATTGTTCTAACTGATAAGCAACATAGTGCGTTGCCATTGTCAGTGTAACGTAATATGTCTACAGTAAAACTGTAGAGAGGGAGGTTTAATATCCTTCCCTGCTCTGTTATTGTCAGGAAGTGGTCAGAGAGAAATGTGTTTGTACGACTCTTTGACTATATGCAGATGTAACTTTGGAATCTTACAAATGCAAACCAATCATAAATACATAAAACCATCATTCTACTTGTGTAAAACATTCAGACCAAAGCTATTTTAGGACATCTAATTACATCTGCAAGCTCTCTGGTTAGCATCTTCATAAAAACATGCAATGACCTATTTTGGTGTAATCTAATATGCGTCAGGCTGCTGCAAAGAAAAAACTTACCGTTATGTTCAGAGCAACAGGATATAAACTCCTGCGTCCTCTGATGGTTCAGCTGCTGCTCTGCTGTTTTCCTCTTGTCTTTCTTCTGCAGAGGCGTTTGGAAAAATTAACTTGAAGAAAAGAGTGCAGAGGAGGAATGCAGAGTTGGGCATAGGAGGGGTTCTCTACACCCATTTCCTCAAAAACGTTTCCCTGCCCTCCCCCTAAGAGCTGTGGTCAACAGATTTCTGGTACCGTGTTGGGCAACTGCACCAGATATAGTGTTTCCCTGGTAATGAATAAACACACAAATTAATCACCAAAACTGTATCCAACACAGACACAAATGAAAATACTCACTGTTTGATTTTCCATTGGGAACTGGAAACACAAGAATTGCAAAAATGCACTACATGTGCAAGTTATGCTACATTTCTGCAAATGTCTTCTTGGTGTCAGTCCAGCTGTTCATAAAAGCTACAACTTCCTACATGTGGCAGCTGGGAAAGAGACAGGAAAAAGCAGATTACTTTTGGTCGCTAATGAGCAGGAAGTCTCAGACCACCCAGAGCACAAAACAACAGTCTGTTAACTTCTGAAGAAATTCTGACTTAAATCAAATAAAAGGTTTCACTTTTTATTAAGTTTCACTCCTTCTTTCATCTAATCTAAAACAGTCTTTTTTTTTATTTAAGTGACATTGACTTACATTTGGTTGTGTTGACATGATTGACGTATAAAATTAACCAATAATATATGATGTATCTCAAGCTGTAAAGAAAATATTTCCAAACTACACCGGTGATACAGACAGAGTATCCAAAGTATCTAAAACTGTACTCAAGTAAGAGTAGCACGACTTCAACATACTTTTACTCAAAGTAAAAAGTAGCCAGTCAAGAAATTACTCAAGTAAAACAGTATGAGACACACCTGGCAAACAATCAAGAGGAAGACAGGACAGCAAGGAGACTCAGGGACACAGAAAAACACAGAACATGACAGTATTTGGTAAAAAAATCTGCTCAAGTACTGAGTAACTGATTAAATTATTAATCATTTAATATTTTAAAATTACATCATCAGACAGACCAAAATATAAAGTTTAGTGGAGATTGTGTGTAGTTTAAATGATATGGCACATTTAAATACTCCTCTGCATTTTAAATCAAATATATATTTTTTTAGCTTGCTACTCCTGTAAGGTTAATATAAATAGTCATAATAATATCGGTATGATGTAAGCTAATTACAAATTATGCTAATTATAGCAGGTATGTTACACACATAGCGTAACTGAGGAATGATAAAGGACAGTTGTAGTACACTAACGGCAAATTTACAACATAAGGAAAATAATACAGTATAGTTATTATAAATAGCATACTCAGATTAGTAAAAATGTGCAACTGAGTTGAATAATTTTAAAAAATGCACAAAATGTGCATATGTCTAGATAGAAAAAAGTTACAGACTATTCACAAAACTCAGAAAAACTTTGCAAATATCAGCTGGAATGTGCAAATACCAGAAGGAAGCAGTGATGTTACAAAGTCTAACAGCTGCTGGAGCTGCAATAATGCTCCTTTGGGCTCCCATTGCAGCAATCTGTCACTGAAGGAGCTCTGCAGTTCAGCAGCAGCTTCTTACTTGGGAGTGGGAGACAGTGATGTTACAGCAGCCAGAGTCCTACTGTCTCCCACCACCAAGTCAAGAGGGCATCCTAGGACAGAGCCTGCCGTGAGCCCCTCCCACGTCCCCGAGCTCAGACAGGTGGTCAGTCCCACTGATTCAGAAAACCTCACCTGCACACAGAGACCCCACCTTCAGGAATTAATGTTAAATGTTTTCCATGTGTTGCTTTTCTTCTCTGAAAAACACACCAGCAATAAATCTCAGGCTCTGGAAGGAGTGAAGGGATTACTTCAATCCACAAGGGGGCGTCCTAAACTGTCTTACACTAAAGACTGAGCATGAAAGAGAATTTAACCCAACCATAGATATTGTTTTAGCATAATGTAGAAAATATATCAGTTACACACAGAAAATTTACATTTTAACTCTATTTATGGTTTATGGCAGTATAAAAATATTTGAAAGCTTATATTCTGTATTGCTCAATGAACTGAGAGACTGCTATGATTTTTCTCCTCCATGTACGGGAAGCACTGTGCTGCCATGACAGAAAGTTCTTAGGCGGTGTAGCCACACTGAACTGTTGTCTTACCTGTTAATACACAATTTGATCGCTATGTTGTTTTATGCAACCTCTGCATATTATCAGTTCAGCTTTACTGCTACTTTAAGTTGAATGTTTTTTTCAAAACACATTAGAGAAAATTGACAAGTGGAGGAAAATTCTGTTTTTATTTTGCAGTTTCACAACTTTCCTTAAATAAATGGTTAATAGTTAAGTACGGGACTTGAAAGATAATAAATATGGTTGAAACTAAACGATTTTTCGACAGAAAAGTTGATCTGACAGGTGGTTTCACTGAAGGCCAAGCGTCTCTGTTTCTGTAGAGATCGCAGTTGAAGTTGGTAGTAATCTGCACAGCTCTGGATTCTGACTTTATTAAAATAAACTTTTAATAAAGTTTATTTAGTTCAGAAATATCAAGATGACAAAAAGTTCATAATTTACATTTAAATTAAATCCAAGCTGAACATTTAATTAAGATCTGTTGAGTTATATTTGCAAAAAATAATCAAAGATAAAGAATTTATTTTACAAAACATTACTTACATTTTTTAAATAAGCAATTTGTGAATAAACTTATATTATTTAAAGATGGATCAAAAGACAGATCTATGAACAGTGAAGAGTTTTAATGAATTAATGGCACACTTAAATAATTATTACATAAGTTATTTATTATCATTTGACACTCTTCACTCTCCATAAGAGTCAGGACATACTGGAGCAGCAGTTTGGTATTTAGCTTTGAAAATATAAAAAGCACATTTATCCCTCTTATAGTTTTAGGGTTTCTCTAATTTTTTCTAAAAATGTATTAGTTCTTAGAAAAATGTACATTTTGAAAACTTAAAAAAAACTCAGTCCTACATTATGAAAAATAAATGTTACATTGTTCTGTTTCTCTAAATTATTCTACAAATATATTAGCGATAGATTATGAGTAAAACATAAAGTGCTATTAACATGAGTTTTATTAGAGGTTTAAATTTGCACTGTTCCTTTGCAGTTGGGCAGGTTTTATAGGTTTAGTTTTACCTTGTGTTTGCGCTGGAAAATTTCAAATCTGGCAACAGTGGCGAATGGCGCCATTTTTTGTTATCAATGAGCGTGACGCGCATGCGCCATATAGGATATAAAGATGACGCAGTTTCTACATGAGCGTTTTAAAAAAAAAAAAAAAAAAAAAAAAAAGATCCTGCTAGCACTTGACTCCACGGACACGGAACTGTCAGTCTGACATTCATGAATTTGGGGACGTGGATTTAACACGATGTTCTCTGATCTCCCAACACGCGGAATCCGAGTGGACGCCAGCCTAAAGACTGAAATGTTTGTGGATCCGACTGAAATCGTGTCGGTGTTCGACGAGGCCTAGTTTGGCGTCTTGTACTTGAAAGTAGGCCAACGAGCAGGCCGCAGTGACGCCAAGCAGGCCGCAGTGACGCCAAGTTTCGGTAAGTTATTTTTCGGAAACCTTATTCTAAGTTTTTGTCTTTTTCCACCGAAGACGTTGGTGAAGCCATTTTTTGTGTCCAAACAGAGCAGCACACAAGGAGAGACCCGACCGCGGCCTCTCAGCGGCGGTTTGTTTGGTTGCTGGCGTCCCTGAAACATCTGAGGAGATAAAATGGCAGCTGGAGCTGCCAGCTGATCGATTATGGACATCGAGGCCTACTTGACCTACGAGGAGGCTGCAGTGACGGCAAGTAGGCCGCTGGAGTGCCATGTTTGAAATCGCTGCGTTGGTTATTCGGTAAGTTATATTTCGGAAACCTTACTTTTAGTTTTTGTCTTTTTCCATCGACGACAGCCTCGGCTCCAGACGAGTTTAACAGGGGGGATAATCTATGGCAAGCCGTTTCAACTTAAATTCGGTTTTACCGCCCTTACATTCCAGATATCTCAAATTGTTTTATGACTAGACGTTTTAGCGATTTAAGACATCTCTAATTATATTTTGACTTAATAAAATACCTATTTGATATATCTCTAATTACATTCTGACTAGTCGAAATAACGTCAGATTTATCATAGAGTTGTATGGAGACTTCAATTCAAGATATCTACAATGAATTACTAACTATCTGAAATGCACATTTCAGATATCTACAATCAAATTATGACTAATCATAAAGTAAATTCGAGATATCTCGAATTTAGTTTTGACTAGTCATAATTCTAATTAAAGATATCTCGAATGACAACATCATTCGAGATATCTTACATTTATTTTTGGATAGGAGATATGTAGTTTTGACTAGTGAAAACTAAATTATAGGTATCTTAAAAGCAAATAATTACTAGACAAAACTAAATTAAAGATATCTTGAATTGTAATTTTGAATAGTCAAAATTCTTTTTAAGATATCTCTGAATGATTTGGAGATATCTTGAATTACACAGCTTTTCTATTTAAGATATCTTAAATTAACATTCTGACTAGTCAGAATGACATTACTGATATCTTGAATATGTATTATGTGTAGTCAAAACGACCCTGACTTACGTGGCAATTTGAAAGTTTAATAAAACAATGACAAATAGAAGAAAAGAAAATAGAAAAAACATTTCATATGTTGAAAATGCTTTGACAATAGCAATTTTAGCTTTTCAAAGCAGTTTTTAAGTGCATTCGGTTTGTCGGAAATGAATAAACAGGAAATTCTTTGCAGATTTGAGAAGAAGTCTTATAGTTGATGAAGTTTTGAGTTCTCTGCATATCCAACATGGCCAAGCTCTTTCTATGTTGTGGCATTTATCGACAATTTTGTGCAGGAAACATAAAATTCTGCAGGCAACTGTTTGGACAGCACAAAGGGGCTTCCATGCAATTCTTAATTCAGATATCTAAAATTGTAATTTTGACTAATCATAATTAAGTTAAAGATATCTTAAATTGTAATTAATGATGGAACCAGTGTCGTAATTTGAGATATCTTGAAAGGAATTTTGACTCGTCAAAATGTAATTGAAGATATCTCGAATTATTATTCTTACTAGTCAGAATGTAAATGCAGATATCTTAAGTTACCGCTCCAGATAGTCAAAATGTAGTTTTGTCTAGTCAAAATACATTTTTAGATATCTAGAACGTAATTACGGATAGTCAGAAGAAACCGAATTTATGTTAAAACGGCTTGCCATATATCATCGGCTTATTCTGTGGCTGTAAAATGAATCTATGTAGCAATAATATCACTCAAGTGAAAGAAAAAGGTACAGTGCAATAAAACTGCTCTAAGTACCCCCCCCCCCCAAAAAAAAAGCTACTCGAATGTAACAAGTACTTCCCACTTTTGAACATAAACACCAGTAGCCTACAGGCTGCTTGTTAACAAGCTTAAGGTGCTGTGTTGGTATTAGCTTGTCATCTCTTAGCTAACATTACCTGCATCCAACAGCATTACTCAACTTAGTCGGTTAGTTTGAGGGGAAAACCGTGCAAAGGTCTTTGCATTTTGCTGGTTTGCTGCCATGATTCTAACACACGTGTGCAGCTCTGCACAGCAGCAGCAGGTCTCCTTTGCACAGGTGTAGAGCCAGCGCGAGCATCTTGACGATCATGTTACGTTTAAAGGCGGCTTGGAAAAGCAGGTTACAACGTGTTAACAATGGGTTAAACCGTTTTAATTGCTGAATAAAGTGACAGAAGCCACAGTTATGGGAAGTGCAGTTGTTGTATCAAATCAATATAAGAATAACAGAGAGTTAGCCACTTTAAAGTGAAAACAACAAATGGCTTCCAGTTTGGGGGGGGCACACAGCTGATTCTGCCGCTGTTAGTGAAGTAATTTTTTGTGTCCAAACAGAGCAGCATACAAGGAGAGACCGGACCATGGCCTCTCAGCGGCGGTTTGTTTGGATGCTGGCGTCCCTGAAACATCTGAGGAGATATAATGGCATCTGGAACTAGCAGTTGATCGATTATGGACGTACTACAATCAAGCTGAGGATTCCCTTCAATCAAGTTGAGGATCGCTTCCGTCAAGCTGAGGAATCGCTACAAGGTGCCTGGCGGATCCGCCCAACCCATCAAAGGTTTGTTAAGTCAAAGAACTGTTCCAATGGCGGGTCCAGAAGACATCTCAGGGTAGGAGCTGTTGCGGGTTTTGCTGTGCTACACCGCTGATACTATCGCTTGTTGAAGGCCAACGCTAGGCCTCTTGCTGTGCTGGTTTGGTTTGATTCTCTGCTGAGAGTCAATGAGCTGAGAAGGATTCTGCTGTTTTAAATCCTTCTGTCTTTGGGTTTTAGTGTTTGAATTAGTTGCTGTGGTCTTGTGACCTGTGCAACTAGAATCTGATATCTAGAATGGCTGCCAAAGACTTGGCAAATACAGTTTAGAGGCTGTAGAAAGGGATTCATCTTAGGCTTTGTAAATATCACTATAATAAACCTTGATTACCTACTTAGTACTAATATACTGTGGCTATGTTCACAGTAGTATAGCTGCATTAGGATGGTTATCTTTCCAATGAATACAGTTTTTGAGTGAAGATGAGGTCTTTACATTTCAACATACATTTATTTTTTGTACCTACCGGTATTTGAAATTTAGGGTCCATACTTTCATAACTTAATTCAAACAAATTCAATTTACGTTAAATTTAAACGTGAAAACTGATTAGTTTTTGCGCCGAAACAACGCGTGGCCGCTTTTAATTTCATCATGGGACTTCATTTCTTCTGGACGACAGCGGACAAGGGCGAGATCTCCTGGAGCTGCAGGCCGGAGGATACAGAGGTAATGTTCACACTGTAATCCACCATTTCTTATTTACAGGTTTTCAGCTCCTTGTTTTCCATCTGGAGAGGATCGACTGGGACCTGTTCAGTGTTTAAATTTGTTTTTAACCCATTTTCCCTCCTAGACTAAGCAACTGGTGGACTTTTTGTTGCAAATAACTTTCTTTTTTTTTCTTCTCAGATAAAGCCACCACAGCAGCTTCTACTATAACTAACTCCCTTTTCTCCTATAGAAACACTCCTGAAGCAGCTCTTTTTTTCTGTCTCTCTCTTTATTCTGTTCTTTCAAATCCCCCGGGGGTAGTGACAGATGGCTTTCGTAAAGAGCCAACTTCTGGTTCTGCTGGAGGGTTCTTCCTGTTAAAGGGAAGTTTATCCTCTCCACTGTCACTTCATGCATTCTAAATATGAGGCATTGATTTGGCTTACTTAACTGTTAACCAATTTAAATAATTGGTGCAGTGCTGGCCTCATTTTGGAAAGTCTTTCTGTTAAAGGGAAGTTCTTCTTTTTGGAAAGTCTTCCTGGTAAAGGGAAGCTTTTCCTCTCCAGTCACAACTTGGATCCTCAGTAGGAGGCCTTGCTTAAGCTTACTTTACTTTTAATGAATTTAAATAATTGGTGCGGTGTTTAATTATTATTATTATTTTGGAAAAGTCTTTATGTTAAAGGGAAATCTTTCTTTTTGGAAATCTTCCTGGTAAAGGGAATTTTTCCTCTCCACCGTCACCACTTGGATAGTCAGTACAAGTCATTGCTTTAGCTTAACTATTAACCAATTTAAATAATTGTTCTAGCTTTAACCTTATTTTGGAAAGTCTTCCTGTTAAAGGGAAGTCTTTGTTTTTGAAAATCTTCCTGTTATAGGGAAATTTTTCCATTCTTGTTACCACGTGGATTCTCAGTAGGAGGCATTGTTTAAGCTTATTTATAATTAATTTACGTAATTGGTGCAGTGTTAGTGTTTCTGGAAGACTTCCTGTTAAAGGGAAGTTTTTATTTTTGGAAAGTCCTCCTGTTAAAGGGAAGTCTTTCTTTTTGAAAATCTTCCTGGTCAAGGGGAGTCTTTCCTCTCCACTGTCACCAGTTGGATATTCAGTACAAGTCATTGCTTTAGCTTAACTTTTAACAAATTTACATTATTGGTGCAGTATTTACTTTATTTTGGAAAGTCTTCCTGTTAAAGGGAAGTTTTTCCTATCCACTCTTACAGCATACATCTTCAGTATGAGTTTCTGTTTCAGCTTACATAACTTTTAATCAATGGTTGATAACAGCAGTTTGTTTTTTTGGTAAATCTTCCTGTTAAAGGGAAGTTTTTCTTTTTGGTGTAGTCTTCCTGTTAAAGGGAAGATTTTTTTCTCCCCTGTCACCACATGCATCCGCAGTATCTATGGTGGTGAATGATAGTTTTGAGGTCATGGTTGAGAATTTAAGGCCTTCTCAGCACCACACGGTATGTGGACCGGGAAGGTATGGTATGTGGACCGGGAAGGTATTGTATGTGAACCGGGAAGCTATGGTATGTGGACCTGGAAGCTATGGTATATGGACCGGGAAGATATGGAAGCCAATCAACAGTTTTTGTTGAGATGGAACGACGACTCAAGACGCCAGAAGGCCTCGGACTGAAAGGTAGGTAGGAGTGTGAATACAATGCCAGGAAATGTGGTTTGATACTCAAGGCTATGAAGTCATCGGATGAGTTTAAGGTATTTAGTTACAAATGAGTACAACGAAGGGGTTGATCTATTCCAGGCACAATGCTCCACTCATGAAAAACACGGTAGGCTATGTTAACTTTTGATCTTGGTTACAAAAGGGGTTACCCTTGGTAACAAAAGGTTGTGTGTTCGGTGTTTTTCACATACAGTTCGGTCGAGTGTGTGAAAACAAACCCTACAGACGGGTAAAGCGTTAGTTGCCTTTCGGGCGGGTTTGTGTGAAAACGAACTCTCTCGACGGGTAAGGAGTCAGTTGCCCTTCGGTCGGGTTTGTGTGAAAACGAACTCTCTCGACGGGTAAGGAGTCAGTTGCCCTTCGGTCGGGTTTGTGTGAAAACGAACTCTCCCGACGGGTAAAGGGTTGGTTACCTTTCGGTCGGGTTTGTGTGAAAACGAACTCTCCCGACGGGTAAAGGGTTGGTTACCTTTCGGTCGGGTTTGTGTGAAAACGAACTCTCCCGACGGGTAAAGGGTTGGTTACCTTTCGGTCGGGTTTGTGTGAAAACGAACCCGGCCGACGGGTAAAGGGTTGGTTACCTTTCGGTCGGGTTTGTGTGAAAACGAACCCGGCCGACGGGTAAAGGGTTGGTTACCTTTCGGTCGGGTTTGTGTGAAAACGAACCCGGCCGACGGGTAAAGGGTTGGTTACCTTTCGGTCGGGTTTGTGTGAAAACGAACCCGGCCGACAGGTAAATGCTTGAAAACTATTGCAGTGACAACAAAAATCCCAGCGACTGATGGGGGAGAAAAGTCCTCAAGTGACCCATCCACTCCCCGACTGCTCCCAACAATGGCCGACGGAAAAGGCCTTCGTCTCCCCAACCGCTGATGGATGACCTCAGTGACCCTGCCATCGGGCTCAGATATCTTCTTCAAGAAATGCTGCAGGTATTTTGCTGTTATTAGAGAGGTATTTTGAGTATTTGAAAAATGATGACTTCAGAGAACGGGTTTGACCTTAAACTTGCACCTGTCTTGTTGTCCTTCAGGAATTCTCCTGGATCATCTAGTTTTTCGTCTCGGATTCGCCCTTCATCGGATCCCCATCATCCAACAGATAAGGCTTTCGTCTCCTCCTCCAACCCCCTGCTGATGGATGACATTAATTACCCTATCATCAGTCTCAGTAGTCTTCCTCAAGAAATACTGCAGGTATTTTGCTGTTTGATATTTACAAGTGTGAGTTTTGAAAAGTGACTGTTCATTGAGTTGCTGAAGAGTTAAACCTGTACCTGTCCGGTTGTCCTTCAGCAACCCTCCTGAATCATTGCCCCAACAACAACGGAAAAGAACCTTAATGCCACCCGGCTGATGGATGACCTCAGTGACCCTGCCATCGGGCTCAGATGTCTTCCTCAAGAAATGCTGCAGGTATTTTGCTGTTATTAGAGAGGTATTTTGAGCATTTGTAAATGATTACTTCAGAGAACGGGTTTGACCTTAAACTTGCACCTGTCTTGTTGTCCTTTTGTCCTGTTGTCCTTCAGGAATTCTCCTGGATCATCTAGTTTTTTCGTCTCAGATTCGCCCTTCATCGAATCCCCATCATCCAACAGAAAAGGCTTTCGTCTCCTCCTCCCACCCCCTGCTGATGGAACATTAATTACCCTATCATCAGTGTCTGTAGTCTTCCTCAAGAAATACTGCAGGTGTTTTGCTGTTTGATATTTACAAGTGTGAGTTTTGAAAAGTGACTATTCATTGAGTTGCTAAAGAGTTAAGCCTGCACCTGTCCTGTTGTTGTCCTGTTGTCGTTCAGGAATCCACCTGAATCGTCTCTTTTTTTTTTCTCTTGGATTTTGTACTTCATTGCCCCCACCATCGACAGACAGAAGAAATAACTGAACTTGAAACACTTATCAAAACGACTTCAGTTTATTTATTTTTTTCTTCCAAAAACTGGATAAGTCTTCGGTCTGGTACTTTGGCCTTCTCTACCCATTCTTTTTTTTATGAACAATTTTGTTTAGTTTTATTTATTTTAGATATGTTAAATGTTAGAATTTAATGTATATTGATGTTTGAGGGTGTGTTTTTGCATCATTTTAGAGTTACCATGGTTATGGCATTTATTATGAGTAGGCTTAGACTGGTTTATTGTGATCTGTCTGTATTTATGCTTTTTGTCATTTTCTTTTATATAATTTATTTCAACTGCTTTTGTTTTCTCAGTTATTTTTCTTTCCATAGGAGCTACACCTGGTCTCCTGTTCTGATTAGCTGTGGTTGCTTCCTGGAAAAGGTCATTGGCTGACATGATGCTGCCATCACCTAACATTTCTCCCTCTCCTTTTCATTTCCACGAACATGGAAAGTTCTCCTGATCAGTTGACCTGTTGTGTCTCTGCTCTGTCTTCTCTCAGCTCCAGTTGGTCATGGCAGATGGTTGCTGATACTGAGCTCGGTTCTGGTTCTGTTGAAGATTTCTTCCTGTTGGAGGGGAGTTATTCTGCTGCACTGTCTCTACATGCATGCTCTGTGTTAGGGACTGCTGTAAAGTCAACAACTCAACACAAGCGATTTGCTGTCGCCCCCTGCTGGTCAGATGGAGTGAATGCTGTAAGTAACAACTCCATACAATTTGCTGAGTTTAGTTTGGTACAAACTTTTTAGACTACTTTAATAATCAACTGAGCTTATAGCATTAGCAATATGAATACATGTGATTGAAGTAAAATTACTTCAAAGTGCATTGAGATGACATTTGTTGTGAATTAGCAATATATAAAATTGAACTTTCAAACTAATAAATGAGCCCCAAAAATAAACAATATAAAAAAACAAAAACCCCAACAACCAATACAAGAAAGTTCAAAACCCCCAAAATAGATACCAAAACATTCAAAACACCAAAATAGATACCAAAACATTCAAAACCCCAAAAATAGATACCAAAACATTAAAAGCTTAGTTATAACGCTAATTCACAACGATGTTGTTGTCGAGGCATTTTATAAAAAGTCATTTCAATTTAGTCAGATTACTATTGATCCAAGTTATCAATTCATTAGGTTCACTTAATTATAAAGTAGTTTAAAAAGTTTGTACCAAAGTAAACCAGACAGATTGTATGGATTCGTTACTTACAGCATTCACTCCATCTGACCAGCAGGGGGCGACAGCAAATCGCTTGTGTTGAGTTGTTGACTTTACAGCAGTCCCTAACACAGAGCATGCATGTAGCGACAGTGCAGCAGAAGAACTCCGCTCTACCAGGAAGAAATCTTCAGCAGAACCAGAACAGGGCTCAGTACCAGCAGCCACCTGCTATGACTGACTGGAGGTGAGAGAAGACAGAGCAGAGACACAACAACAGGTCAACTGATCAGGAGAACTTTCCATGTTTGTAGAAATGAAAAGGGGAGGGAGAAATGTAAGATGTTGGCAGCATCATGTCAGCCAATGACCTTTTCCAGGAAGCAACCACAGCTAGTCAGAACAGGAGACCAGGTGTAGCTTCTGTGGAGAGAAAAATAACTGAGAAAACAAAAAGCTAAGTTTCTAACTAAGCTTTTTAGTTAGAAAAAGTTTAGTTTCTAACTAAACTTGTTGTTTAGTTAGAAACACAAGAGCGCCACCTTCTGGCCTCTCTACAGATCAGTTCAGGTCAGAGAATGGAACTGTTTCTGTCTTTGTTTTTCCCCTCCGTGGGCTGCCACCTTATCGTGGTGGAGGGGTTTGAGTGTCCCAGTGATCCTAGGGCTGTCGGAGGCTTCATGCATCTATTTGGGTTGGGTCTGCCGGGGCAAACGGTCCTAGGTGAGGGATCGGACCAAGAGCAGCCCAAAGATTGCTTAGAAATATAGATACAGTGTTCCTATTTAGAGATGATGATATAGACAGGGTTCCCGCTTACCACCAGAGCTATGCTATAGACTGAAGTCAGTTTCTCTAAGTGTTTTATCACCCTGGTGGGTCCACCAGGCTTTTTTTTTTCTCCCCCCACCAGGCTTTATTTTTTTCCCCCCTCACCAAGCTTTGCGTTGTTATTTTAGATGGGGATTTTCTCCACCAGTGATGGTAAAGACAGATTAAAGTAAAGGTTTATAGTTAAGACATTGAACTGACTGAGGAGTTGTGAACCAGTTGTGCCGTCCCATCAGTTTTCCGTTGGCTTCACATGCTGTTATTTCTGAGTTTTGATTCCTGATCCTGCACCTCAGACTTTCTGTAACTTGACATTTTATAACCGAAACACGCAGCAGACCGCTGATGTAAGAGCAGCTCTTCCACTGGACTCAGCAGGTTTTCTGTAGGAAACCCTGAAAGTTTTCCCAGGTGACGCTTCCTGATTGTTGACTTGAAACTTTCTTGGCAATCTTTCTTAAGGAATGCTGCAGGTATTCTGCTGTTTATTTAAGTAATATTTAGAAGTTAGTTTTTGAAAAGTGGTGATTATATTCTTAGTCGTTAAAGGGCTTGACCTAGAACCTGCACCTGTCCTGTTGTCGCCTTCCTGTCCTCAATTTCCATTTGCTTGATTTGTTTCTCTGTTTCTACCAAAAACTGGATGAATAAAGTCTTCAATCTGGTGTTTTGTTAACAAAACTGTTCTTTTAAAACAAGGTTTAATTGAGACCATGCACTTTATAATTCCTGTTATTTTGTAGATTCTGTTTATGTATTTAGGATATTCTAAATGTCTTCCAGTTCCAGTGTTAAATGTTCATTAGAATTTAAAGTTTGAGATGAAGAGGACTTTTTCCCTTCAGTCTTCCACTCAGAAGCTTCTTTCTTCTCAGTTTGGTTTTTAAAGTTTTATCTTTGAGACTGTGTTCTTGCATTGTTATGCTTTAGCCATTGTATTGGTTGAAAATGGTCTCATTACTGTTTTATTGTTTATGGCAATAACTTCTTGGACAATTTATCATCCAGCAAAACTTATTGTGACGGTTGTCAACATAAATTTTGCTGGACAATAAATTGTCCCAGAAGTTATTGCCATAAACGATAATATTGTTTTAATACTATTGTCAACTAATATAGTCGCTATGGCACAATGATGCAAAAACACATTCTCAAATATCAATAAACTTTAAATTCTAATGAACATTTAGTACTAGAACCGGAAGACATTTTAAGTGTCCAAAATAAATTTAAATGTCTTCTTCCTGTTAGGACCAGAAGAAGAGGACTCTTTCCCTTCGGTCCTCCACTCAGCAGCTTCTTTTTTCTCAGTTGGATTTTTATTTTCCATCACAACAACCTTACAAATGTTGATGAAAATAATTAATGTCTGAGTTCCTGTTTCTCTTTTTTATTTGGGTCTGAGCAGGGAGAGTTTCATCAGGTGTCCCACAGCAGCTTGATAGAATCGGGCTGTGGTACCGTCAGTAATGAGCCGAATGGGTCGGCGGTGTGTCGCTACGACTCGCTCATCTGAGGCGCCACTGGTGGGGGAGATTTGAGATCAAACAGCCTGAAAACGGCCTCACCTGTTGAGTTTGAGTCGCTACGTCACACTGAGCCGATGGACGCTGGAAGAGAGGAGACACAGCGAGCTTCTCCTGCTGGGCAGATCCGAGAGAAGAAAATGAGGATTTAACTATACCGTCCTGATAAGAAGCTGCCTTCTGACCCAGATGAACTCATCCATCCCTGGTTCCCTTCATCCGTCCAACCTGGTTCCCTCCTTTCATCCACCCATCCTGGTTCCCTTTCATTCCTGGGAATTCCTTGCTGACCATTTTGATTTCTTTCCAGGGATGTTCTCAGTCTTTTAAAATAAAAATGAATAAAGCAGAAAATCCTTGGAGTTTGTCTTTAAATGGGAAAATTGGAGCCAAGCCTTTATTTAGCCCTGAGCAGATTTTTAAATGGGGACTGTGGAATGGACGAGCTTTAGTTTTATCTTTTATAAGTCAGCTTTATTGACTGTTGAAAAACACACTAGTCTAACAGACGGTAGCTCTAATGGTATTCACCCCAAACCTCACACACAGCGCTTGTGCATCCAAGAGTCTTCTGCAATAACCACAGTTAGAGTAACAAAATAACAGCAACATAAAGTAAGAGTTCTGTATATGATAGGGACCCTGTTACCAACATGTCATCACCAGATGCTTAATCATTCCTATGCTATGTGTGTAAAATACTTACATTTTTTGTAATTGGCTTACATCATATAGGTGTTACGGCTATTTCTTTTAACTTTACAGGAGTAATAAACTGAAAATATATATTTGGATTTTGTGTGCCATATTATTTAAACTGGCAACACATAGCCCTGTGCACATCATCCCCACCCTGGTGGCAGCTTTATTCTGTGGGCCTGCTTAGCAAAGACAGAAAAGCTGGTCAGAGCTGATGGTTAAACAGATGGAAGAGAAACCTGGACTGATGCAGATGCTCGCTTTCCTTCAACAATGAAATAGAACAATGACATATCGGTGTTCAGAACTAAATATAAAAGACTATGGTTGGACCTGGACATTTATATTTATACATGAGCTTCCATCTAACTGAGTCTTTTTGCATGGAAGAATGTGGAAATAATAAAAAAACATAACAGTCTCTTGATGTGCAAAGCCGAATTTGATTAAACTCAGTTCAGAAGAGAGTTTTAAAATATGTTAAGAATTATCATCCACCCCTTTTGGATTCTTGTTTTGTCTTTAGTTAAGTTGTGGAAGAAAAAAAAGGTAGGAGAAATGATCAACACGTCACCCAAACAACGTGACGTACCGAACAGTTTGGTCACCTGTGACGCCTTCAGGGACCACCGGACAAATCACTGCGGTTCAAACTTAATATCGCTCTCTTGCTGTCATTACTACCACAGAACGTGATTATATATACTTTAAATATTCACCTCATGCCATCCTGCATTTTAGTTCACATTTCAAGTTGTCTTGTCATCACATGGCACTTTCAGGGCTCTGGTTACTAAATCCTACGTTAGGGAGTACATTGAACGCATCTCTCGGTCCGAGTTTATAACTGTTGACCGACGGAAAGAGAAAAAACTTCTCCTACGTTTATGGTTCTGAATCTCGGTGTTAGCATTTTGTAGTAACCTGGACGAATAGACAACTCCAAGTAAAGGGCGTCTTTGTTCACACATCACCACTCAAAGTTGTTTCTCGATTCAGGACTGATGGCTCAAGCAGAGGTAGTGAACATATATATATTTTTTCTTAATGGCTGGAAGAGCCGAAGCGTGAAACTTTTAAGACGCAGCAGCTCTTCTGAAAACACGGTTCTCCGCAAAAACAAGCGTAGAAACTTCACATGGTGTTTTCGGATGGATCCGAAGCTGAACTTTGCAGACAATCTCAGCAGCTAAAGTAAACAGCGACTCCTCCAGCTAACAGAGGACGCAGTTCTCACTGCAGACCTTAATAGGACAATCAGAATAACACCGTTTTCAGAAACGTTTGTGTCATGGTTGCTTTGAAAAACAAAAATCATCTACGTTCATTTAAAAAAAAACAACAACAACACAAACTTCTTGTAAAAGTGAAATTATCTAATCTTTTTTTTTTAAGCAGAAACTTAAGACGAAGTGTAAATGCAGTGTTTATGTTATAGTCCGGATATATTAAAAACAAACGTATGTTTTATCTTTTAATGAACACATTAAGAACTTTAAACATGTATATTTGTGTAGTTTAGATTCAGCACGTTAAATAGTTATTTACCCAATTATGCGACTTTGCTGCAAGATGACTTGCTGTAATATTTATAGGATTTCTGGAGAAGTTTGAATTTTTCTTTTGCATTTCATTGACTGTCACATTGTCTAAAAGGTATATCCATCTGTTTGTCCACGATCATCCATCTATCCAATTATCTATCAAATTTCTGCTGTTAGCTCAAAGTGAATTTTGTTTTTATATTTTAAAAATTACCCCAAAAAGGCCTGAGAGATTTTTAAATTTGTGCCTGAAAACATAAAGAAGATTGACAAGGCAAGACCCTATAACAACATATTTTCTAAAACGCTTTACATGACTAGAAGGAAAAATAAAACAACAATAAAATCACAATGCAATGACAAAATGCAAGGATAAACAATGATGAACATCATAAAGTGAACATCATAAAGTATGCTTTATGATGTTCCAGGTATTATTAATCAAAGGCATCTCTAAGCAAAATGGATTTAGCCTTGATTTAAAAAACTGTGTTTAATCAGTTTTGCAGTTTTCTATAAGTGTGTTCCAGATTAGTGAAGTATAAAAACTGAATGGTGCTTTTATCATTGTATTTGATTAAAAGTATTGGAAGATGTTTATTTCCTTTGTGGATTCTAATTCATTTCAAGAAGCAAAAAAAATAAATACAAGCTTTACAGGCATAAAAGTGCTGTCTATTGCTTCACATAATCCTGTCTATGCTTCTTCTTCCAGGAGCTGGAGCAGATCTTGACATGGCTGACTGAGGAAGGTTTTGCACCTGAGGCCTCCAAAGAGGCTCAGCTGGCTTTTCTGTGGCGTACCTTCCTTCACACACGAAGCTGTCTGGACAGTGTGACTAAGGATCTGGGAACAAAACGCTTGCAACATTTTGCGGAGATGGCAGAGGTAGATTATCACTGCTCAGTTAATCAGCGCTGTCTGGGATTGTAATGATGAGCAAGGCGATCTTTTTGTCTGCAAGGTACGCAAGTCCTTGGAGCAGATCAAAATCTTCACAGAGCAGAAAGACGTTTTGGCTCAGGAGATACAAGATGAGAACGAACAACTCAGAAAGCAGCTGCTGCACCTCGTTTCACTGCAAGGTAGGACTTTTACTTGCACATTGTGTAAAAGTTTGAGTAATTATAGACAGTTGACGAAACCTCTGGCACATTTTCGGTGCTTATTTGTGACTGCAGTATGATATTACATAGGAATGAGCCACCTTCTCCCTTTTCTCTTATCTATTTTCTGTTCTTAATTAATTAAATGTAGCACTTTATTGATGCAACATGTGCTGCTTTTGCTATCAGTATCTGTCTTCATGTAACACCAAATCACCAAAACACTTTTAACCCCAGAAATGTAATGATTATGAGTTAAATTACATCCACATCTCCTACTCCTTTCTTCCAGATTCCCAGATAAATGAAGTTGCTAAAATGTTGTACCAGCAGGGTCTCACTGAGCTGATTCACAGCTCTCCCAGTGAGCAGGTGGCGTATCTCCTGGTGGAGAGGGCTTCCCTGCTTGAGATGAATCAGGATCCTGGTGATGGAGACCCAGAGAGTCGACTGAGGACCCACGCAGAATCACTGAACCCCGTCATATGTGCGGTAGGTGAAACAGTAGTACCAAAACTATTATTTTCGTGGTGTGTGGGTTTAATTTTTAAAGTCTTCACAGATAAAAACTGTCAAGGTAAAAAAGTGAGATTTATTGGAGTAGAATGTTTTTTCTGTCTCAGTCCAGTCCAGTGCTGAGACTCTAATGAATTCTGCTGCACTGGTCTGCAACCTGACCATTATAAACATTTGTCTATAATGCTGATTAAGACCAAAAAGTGAGTTCACACCACACTGATTCTAAAGTCTCTGCGGGACTGACAGGTGCATTTTTGAACCAATTTTAAGGTGCTTTAATTACTTTTTGAAAGTATTAATTAGTCATAGTCAAAATGCTATGACTATGATGATTCAGGTCACATGAGAAGGATTTTTGTGACTCTTTCATGTAAAAACCTAAACTAAATGTTGAATTAGATATGCTGACTATGATATTCATCTTTAGAACATTTATAATTTTTTTGAAGCTTTATTTTTGTTTGGTTTTGTTGCATTTTTAATATGATCTAAGTCCTTTTTTTATTTTTGAGTCTTTACAATTTTATAAAACAAAGATATTTTGTTCAGTTACCGGTAATATTTGTTTTTCTTACAATGAAGTAAAATCTTACTAATTTAGAATTGTAATATTTCTAAATTATTTCCTCTTCACAATACATACATATTACATACTCTGTTTCCTCAATTTTACAATTTATATATTATTTAGTTGGATTTGCTTAGTAGTTATTTTACTTTATCTGTAGTAGACTGAACATTTTGTTTGCATAATTAATCTTAAGCTGTTAACCCCATTAAAGCACATTGCATTTGATTGATTGAATGATAGGTTGCAGCGGTAAAGTTGATATGTTTTCCTTTTTCTTGATTATTATATGAATAATTTCTGGTATTAATTGTAATTTTGCAGCCCACCCACAAGAGGTCCCCACGACCTTTACAAAGCTCCTGGAAGAAAATATTTGGACTCCATAAGACTTTGCAGAGCAAGCACACCTTCGTACCTGTATGTATACGAGCTTCTAACTGCAGTGCTAAGGAAACATGTTTAGCCCTCTTACAGACTTCTTCTGTTTTTGCTTTAAAATGCGAGAAAAAAATATCACATAAAGAAAACTTGTGTAAATACAAAATACAGTTTTCAAATTCTGATTTAATTTATGAATGGGAAACAAAACTATCCAAGCCAAGTCAGCTCAATATTAAAAACTAATAGCTCACTAAAGCTAGTACCAGGATTTCATGAGTGTTTGGGGGATTTTTAACATAGAGCTCGGTTGGTTTGGATAACTTTCTTTTCTCAGAACATTTGTCCAGTATTACAGTTTTTCTCAATTACTTTGGTGCATTTCTCAGAACAGAACTGTAATTCTCAAAGCTACTTGCCCAACCTTCGTATTATTGTGTCTCTCATGCACATCAAGAAAAGCAGTTTCTCATTTCTTTCAACCAGTTGAAATGCTTTGATATATCCATGAAAGTGATTATGTACAGTTCTCTACTTTTTCCTACCTTTTCTGTTGCTTATGTCATGTTGACTAAAATGTGTAGTTATCTCTTGAATCATCTCAACCTAAACAACATTTAAGCAAAAGTCTTAACATGCAAAGTTGTAATAATATGTTGGGCATATTTCTATACATTTTCATTAGTCTTTTCTTACTAAGTCTGTCCTGAGTTGGTACATTGCTCCCAGGTGAATCCTGACGTTCTCTAAATGTGTGAGGCATCAGCACAACCAAAGATAAAGCAATTTTCTGAAGTAGCTCAAAGTTGCATCTCATAAACCATCAACTGTCCGGTATATAGATTATACTGTATAGCTGGAGCACAAGATGATGTTACGTTTCTGACAATGAAAAGACAAGGGACTGGACAGGATACTCTTGTATTGACAACATTACTAATCAGTTTGACTGTCTTATTTGTACTCGATGAAATAAAGACTTGTCTTATTGAGGCTTTGACGTGTTCACTGACACAGATATTTAATTTTGAGAAATGAGCTAAGGATTTTGAGAAAGACATTGGTTTTTGCAGGTAATCCATGGTGTTCTGTTTGTACAAACTGTTTTGAGAAATGTGTTTACCGTTTTGCAAATGTTGAGAATGATTCGAGAAATGCACCGAAGCGACTGAGAAAATCTGTAAAATATCTTTATTGATCTTGTAACAGCACTGTCATACCAAGCAACAGTGTATTCTGCATGGACTAACAAACTATGAAACTGCTTTTTCGTCATTTGGATGATCATGAAACTGACTTTGTGGGCATCTTCTGCATGCCAGTTTTTTTATTCTCTAACGTCACTCTTTGTTTTGCCTTTTCCAGTGATACTAATTTTGCCAGCAGCAGATAAACTTTGCATGACAGAAGTTCAAGGTCCAACACCACTCATGCATCTTTCTCCAGATCGTATCTCAAGGTGTTGTCTCTGTCTCAGCTTGTTTTTCTGGATATTTTTACTCAAGTCTTTCTTTGTTATTTGCAAACATTTAAATTGCTTCAGATTTGTCCATTTTGGTAGCATGTGTCTTCATCCCCTTCCAGGGTGGGGAGACACCTTTGGCCGGTGAACCAAGACGTTTGGAGAAGGAGTGTTCCCGACTGGAGCGGGATGTGGAAGAAGGTTCCCGCAGGTTGGCCATGGCCCACAACGAGATCCGGCATTTGAAAGATGAACTGGAGTCTGCTCACTTTACCCAGAAAACATATGGTAAAACATATTAGTCAGTCACTTACAGAGTGGTAAAAATAGTCTGTTACAAATTACTTGTCTGTGTTTTTTGGTAACACCCAAATGTTTCCAATCAAATCAATTATATAAATATAATGTTAGACAAATATATATATAATAAATGGTATAAAAAAAACAAGATCATCCCACTTCCCCATGCTGGAGATTTTAGTTTAACAGTAACAATAAATAAAGACCCAAAGTAAAATACTTATATTAATATTGGTTTACTTATAATAATAATACTTACACTTGTGGGAACACTTACAAGTAAAACAAGTAACTGTAACTTTGGTATCAAATAATTACAATAATAGATTATTCTTGGTTTCTTTTCAGAAGGCCATCTGTAATAACTCACATTAAGATTATAATTAGAGTAACTAATAAGTAATGGTTATCATAAAATTATAAATGAATGCTAAATCAGAGAAGCTAAAGAAGTAATAAATGTGATTTTGACATTGAACTTGAAATGGTGTAAAACGTGTAAATGCAATTAAAGATCACTGATATGTTGGAGGTAGATGGTAGATAAAAGGTTAGGGGAAAAAGGGGAACTAACAGGAGAGCAGAGATGACCAACGCCTTACTTGGAAACAGATTGTTGAACAACTTAAACTTTTCAAAGAAAAGGTTGTGCAGGCAACGGACGTAGGAGGACCGCTGAGCAACCCTGAGACATTAGCACAGACATCAGGACATAATGTCTCTAAGACAAAGATGGATATGAGATCTATCCAAGTGGACAGCCAATGAAACAGACACAGTAACATTGCTAGCCAATGCAAACGCACCAAAAGGGTGGATAAACCCTATAAAAGGTGGGTGCAAAAGAGGAACCTTTGGCTGCCTCCAGGCAGCTTCGAGCCAAGATCGAGATGGACAAAAAAAAACTCTGCAGCTGAAGAAGAGCTGGGGCCACAGAGCCGAAAACTGTCCTGCACATGGGGACCAACCCGCCAGCCCCACAACCTGTGGCTTCAAATCGCACATCTCTCATCAGCTGGGTTCAGACCCCAAAGACAAAGATGAAGACCAAGGCAAAGACGAAGAACTGGTGCCTTCCTTCCATGAGGTCAGCTCGCCTACATCTCAACGGACCAGAAAGATCGTGAGACAAGATGAACTGAGCTTCAGAGCCGCACAAGAAGCTGAGGAACTCTACACATATGAGGAAGTCACCCTAAGACCCGAGACCTACTGCTCTAATTCGGTACTCTTTCTGCCAGCACCCAAGTCCAGAGACGCCCAAGTCACCATCCATGCAGAGACGAAAGCTCATCAGACCTACAGAGACCTTCGACGATCAACCTCCTCCTGCTGCAACACCTTCTTCATCATCAGGCCAGTTCTGGGGTTCGAAACGCCAAACTCCATCCGTCTCTCAAAGGTTTCCTTTTTAGTTCTCAGTGTCAGCATTAGGGAAAGATAGGCTAAATGATTGATTTTACTTATTTGATTATTTCTGCTGATTAATTAAGCTGTACTGACCCTTGCAAAATTGCCTTACTAATAAGATATTTAGCATAAAGAAAATCTAAAAGATGTTGTGGACATTCAATTAATGAGTCACCTCAGAGTTCTTCGATGGTTGTAAAATAGCTATGATGTTTGATTCTGGGGAGGAAAAGGTGGAAAATATTTTATAGGTTGCTTTTAGCCCAAAACTATATGTCAAACAACATCCTTGGGACTCGACCCGAGTCACTAAAACCAACCTGGTTCAGTAACAAGTGCAAGTTGTAATAAAGAGAAAGAGCGACCGTTAACAGGTGTGCTCTGTAAAACTAGTTGGCTGCAGGCTGCTCAGTCTGGCTAATTCACAGGGGGAAGAAGGGTGGGGCATCTTAATGGAGGTTGTCAGAAACCAGCTTTAAACAGACTTTACTTCAGTTCTGGACAGGGTAAATCCCAGCAGATTTAGGAAACTCATTTCACCCGTTAGACCACAGGTGTCAAACTCCAGTCCTCAAGGGCCGGTGTCCTGCAGTTTTTAGATGTGCCACAGGTACAAAACACTGGAATAAAATGGCTTAATTGCCTCCTCCTTGTGTAGATCAGTTCTCCAGGGCCTTGCTAATGACCTAATTATTCTATTCAGGTGTGATGCAGCAGAGGCACATCTAAAAGTTGCAGGACAGCGGCCCTCGAGGACTAAAGTTTGACATCCCTGCATTAGACGGAGAGCTGGTAGCACATCTCCCCTCTCAGAATAGGAAGTATAGAGAACATAAAGGGAACACTCAAATAACACATCCTAGATCTGAATGAAAGAAATATTCTCATTGAATACTTTGTTCTGTACAAAGTTGAATGTGCTGACAACAAAATCACACAAAAATCATCAATGAAAATCAAATTTATTAACCAATGGAGGCCTGGATTTGGAGCCACACACAAAATTAAAGTGAAATAACACTACACGCTGATCCAACTTTAATGTAATGTCCTTAAAACAAGTCAAAATGAGGCTCAGTATTGTGTGTGGCCTCCACGTGCCTGTATGACCTCCCTACAACGCCTGGGCATGCTCCTGATGAGGTGGCGGATGGTCTCCTGAGGGATCTCCTCCCAGACCTGGACTAAAGCATCCGCCAACTCCTGGACAGTCTGTGGTGCAACGTGACGTTGGTGGATGGAGCGAGACATGATGTCCCAGATGTGCTCAATCGGATTCAGGTCTGGGGAACGGGCTGGCCAGTCCATAGCTTCAATGCCTTCACCTTGCAGGAACTGCTGACACACTCCAGCCACATGAGGTCTAGCATTGTCCTGCATTAGGAGGAACCCAGGGCCAACCGCACCAGCATATGGTCTCACAAGGGGTCTGAGGATCTCATCTCGGTACCTAATGGCAGTCAGGCTACCTCTGGTGAGCACCTCTGGTGGGCCCTCCAAAGAAATGCCACCCCACACCATTACTGACCCACTGCCACTGAAGGATGTTGCAGGCAGCAGACCGCTCTCCACGGCGTCTCCAGACTCTGTCACACGTGCTCAGTGTGAACCTGCTTTCATATGTGAAGAGCTCAAGGCGCCAGTGGCGAATTTGCCAATCCTGGTGTTCTCTGGCAAATGCCAAGCGTCCTGCACGGTGTTGGGCTGTGAGCACAACCCCCATCTGTGGACATCGGGCCCTCATACCATCCTCATGGAGTCGGTTTCTAACCGTTTGTGCAGACACATGCACATTTGTGGCCTGCTGGAGGTCATTTTGCAGGGCTCTGGCAGTGCTCCTCCTGTTCCTTCTTGCACAAAGGCGGAGGTAGCGGTCCTGCTGCTGGGTTGTTGCCCTCCTACGGCCTCCTCCACGTCTCCTGGTAGCGCCTCCAGCCTCTGGACACTACGCTGACAGACACAGCAAACCTTCTTGCCACAGCTCGCATTGATGTGCCATCCTGGATGAGCTGCACTACCTGAGCCACTTGTGTGGGTTGTGGAGTCCGTCTCATGCTACCACGAGTGTGAAAGCACCACCAACATTCAAAACTGACCAAAACATCAGCCAGACAGCACAGGTACTGAGACGTGGTCTGTGCTCCCAACTGCAGAACCACTCCTTTATTGAGTGTGTCTTGCTAATTGCCAATAATTTATTCCATTTGCACAACAGCAGGTGAAATTGATTGTCAATCAGTGTTGCTTCCTAAGTGGACAGTTTTATTTCACAGAAGTTTGATTTACTTCGAGTTATATTGTGTTGTTTAAGTGTTCCCTTTATTTTTTTGAGCAGTGTATATATGTATATATATTTGTTGCTGCACAATAGTCTCTGGGTGTTTTGTGACTTCCTGGATGAGTTGTTGATGCACTCAGAGTATTTTTGGTAAGCTGTACAAGTGGCTTTGTTACCCTTCCCAGGCAAAAACTGTTTTACTAGAATTTCTTTAGATTGTTTTTCGTTTTTTTTAATTAACATTAGGTGTCCCAAAATTAGTGTTAATCCATGATTTAACTGGGAAGAAATTACGTTTTCACAAAAGCCCAAGTTGGTTTGAGTAGCTTTGTTTCCTGAAAACTACTGTTTTGTATTTAATTAGATTATTGTCTGAAGTAAAACTTTCATGTTCTGAAAATCTGTGAAAAAAAAGAACAGAGGAAATCTTAAGATTTCTCATAGCTGATCCTAAGACTATGAATTGAAACGATTGTTTTCACGGCTCTTTTTTGCCAGCCACTGTTTTAAGAAGAAAACAGTGGCTGTAAGTGTAATATTACATTTAAATGTAATATTTCTGCTTTCTGTGTTTCAGAGCCTGAGCTGCAGTCAGCACAGGAGGAGGTGAAGCAGCTCAGGAAGGAAGTAGGAAAACTAAAAGAATATGGTAAGCCATTATTCCCGGTTGTGTTTTAACTAACAATGTTATTTGCACAGTTAAACATGAACTAAAAAAAAAAAAACAAACATACCACAACATGTACAAAAACTGACCAGCTTAATAACATCAGTGATCTGAAGGAAGCATAATTTGCTCCAGTATTTCCTGGCAGAGATCTGTGCCGACTTTAATTGTGATAAAACCAACATTAGCAGATGACTTGACTCCCCAAATCATTACCAACGGTGGAATTTCTTATCTTAAAAATCTCCCCATTACTCTTGAATGGCCTTTGTTGTACCATTACTTCATTCAGCTTTAGTTTAACAATTTTTGGACAGCACATAGTGTCACAATGTAACTGTTTCCCTGGAGGCCTTGTATTTTAATAAAAAGGTTATATAAAAGTAAGACCAGCGCCAGTTAGGCTTACAAGCAAATAAAACCCATTTTATTTCATAAAAAGGGACTCTAGAGCTAAAAAAGACCCCCTGGAGGGGTTTAAAAAAAGTGTTTGTCTGCTAGAAAACCTGCAGAGAGAGCGAAACTGACACTTAAACTGACTGAGGAGTGTGATTTCTGACAAGATTCAGGTGGTGGATTACAAACCGTGTGCATCTATGAGAGACCACAAACAGGTAGACTGAGGGAAGGAGACCAACACAGGGGAGCTGAATCAAGACTCAGTGGGATAAAATAATAACACCGTTTAAAAATCCAACTGCATAAATATCAGAACATAAGATGACAAAAATAAAGAGGAATGAACTGAGTACGGCAAAACATATATGGACATAAACAAACTTTATCAAGATACAAACAGAAAACTAAAACCCAAACTACCCAGGATTGTGACAAAATCAACAGACATAATGGCTTAAAAGTCTAAACTAAATCCTATGTGTCTCAGATTTTTAACAACATAAATGAGAAAAATGTACTTTTATAATTTTCTAGTGCATTGATAGGAAGCTGTATTATATTTAGATGGTTATTTGAATATATGGGACATTATGAAAACAACTACTGCTTCACTAAAATAAAACAACATAATTTGTGAATATTTATTACTAATATTCATACGAGTCAATAACTTAAAATTCTTATTTTATATAAAGAAATGGTTGAGCTGCGGAAGGCCAAAGAGCTTAATGACCGTCTGGACCTTGAGATCAGAGCCTTGAGAAACAGAGTCCGCTCCCTGGATGCAGAGAAAAAGTCTCTGGAGAAGACGGTAAGAAACTTTCTGACACAAAATAGTTTTCATGAAGGGCAGATATGAACCACCCAAACCAAACTTATGTCCTGTATGTTGGAGATTACAGCTGGAAGATAAAAGAGAAGAATTTTAAATTCTTCTAGTCAGGAGTGAACATGAAATCACAATGTGCACTTTAATTTATTCTGGATATTTTATGATCCACATTGAATCAAAGTGGGTACAAATGTGTTTCCCCATTGATATTTGGATAAATGTCAATAAAAATGAGCAGATAAAGTATTATTTTGGAGCAAACATAAATGTTCACACTTAATTCTGACAGAATTGGAAGAGTTTATTTAAATATCTTGGTTTCCTGTCTTTTAAAGACTATGCATTTTCAAATGGGTTTTGGTTGAAATAATAACATGCTTTATCTATTTGGGGAAAAAAATCTTCCTTAATTGGAAAAGAAAATTAGAAAAAAGTAAATAATAAATTTAAAGATCTGTTTTAAGAAAACTAGGGCCAACCTAGTTTTGCAATGAGAGAATGCTTTGCTGTTTTTTCCAAACAAAACTGTTAAATTCTCATGTAGAAGTGAAGAAACAGAAACCACTCTGGTTGTCTATTTATAGACATTTCAGTAAATGTTTGATCATCCTTCTGATGGTTTCTGTCTGACTGTAAAAGGACTGCAGTGCAGGGAAATAGTAAATCACAGTATTTGTCGTCATCCTTGAGAAACATCCTGGTTTAATTCATTAATCCTGTTTTAAAGAATTTTTTTTTTTGTGAATGAACTTTAGCAAAAATTATTGAATCATAATTTATAAACTGCTACAGCATTTTACAACTGACTTTTAAAATGTTACAATTCAGTGTGAAAATCAGTTTGATCCTGAGCTTCAGTCTAACGGCTAAATCAAACGGCACATTTGAATGTTTTTATTTAAAAAATACTGCAAGTTGTTACTAGTTGAAAAAATAACAACTAATAACAGATGAGTTGCATCTGAGCGGTTCTGAATCTGTTTGTTTTAGATGGCGTGTCAGCAGGAGGACGTTGAGAGGTTGGAATCAGCCCTGCAGGGGCAGCAGCGGATATTAATGATAGAGGTACAAGCTGACCAGGACAGAGAAGAAGATAAAGTAAGTCTCTTCATTTGAACCGGTAATACAGAACATGATCCAATACATCCAGAGCTTTTCATTAGCTAGATTGTGATCCTGGCTGATTCAGGTGTGCATTATTGAGACTTTAACACAGTTTTGATCTGTCTGAGCTGCGTTTTCTGGAGATGTTACAGCTACAAACTCTGGAAGCTTCATTATGCAATATAGGAGAGTAAATTATGTTGAACATTTCAAAGCTCTGCGTCTTAACCCATAAACCAGGACTGCGGTGAAACATCTGATGACTTGATTCCTTTTGTTAAGTAAACCAGCAGGTTGCACCATGAAACTAGTGCCGCCAGCTTCAGAAACGATGAAAAGATGCAAACATAGGAGAGAAAATCTCCCATTCATCATTCTGATGGCAGTTGTGTCTATTTTTGGACCATTCCAACAAGTTGATCATTGCACAAAAGTTGTTGGTTTGGGCTAACAGGAGAGTAACAGAAAAAGAGGGACTATGGGATTGGCCTGTTAATGTGTATATATAAAAAAATAATCAATCAAAAACATTAATTTAATGTTTGGGTGCTGTATGGGAGACAGGAACTGCAATTTCCCCGAGGGAAAGTCCCAAAGAGATTAATATTTTTATTCTATTTTTAAAGCCATTCAAGATCCACATGTTGATTTCCTCTTTAAAGAGACAGAAAAAGGTAGTGTGAGGACAAGTTCACAGTGTCTAAAACCATTTTATTTAATGGTAAAATGTATAGTAGATATCCAAAATAACTGTTTTCACTTCTTAGCTGACCACCAGCAGGAGTTGGGTTCAGCTGTTATGCGAAACATTTCAGGCCCGTGACTTTGTAAGAGCAGTTTGTAAATGTGAACTTTTATGTGATGTTGTCATCTTAAAGACTAACTACAAGGTGATGAGACTGAATGCATCTTGAATAAGAAAATATTGGCATGATTTCAAATTACTTGGTAACAAACAACAACAAAAAGCATTAATCTGAGCACTTGATGGACCGGTTGAGGTGTTTTCTTTTGAAACAATCTGTTGCATCTCCTTGGAAACCACCTGTGCTGTTATTGACATAATTCAAAATATTCACCTAACGAACTGAAAGAGATTTGCTGTGGTTTTTCCTGCAGATGCAAGGAGCTGAACTGACGACGGACGATAAATCACACATCATTTTGCAAGAATACTTAACTGCACAGACACAACAAGCCATGGAGAAAAAGGAGGGAGGTGTAAGTAGACACAGTTACTGGTGAAAGACGGACATTTGAATCGGCTTCTTCATACAGAAAAAATATTTCCTGTTTATGAAATCGTCTTTATTTGTTGTAACGGTGAAAGTTTCAGTGCTCGATGTTTTTGTCTGTGTACCTTCTTGAATTGATTTGAAAACTTTATTTCTTTTTACAAACTCTAAACCATTGAAACTTCCATGCAAACTACCAGGTATTATTTTGCCGCTGCTGATCTGTGTGATGTTGTTGTCGTAGGTTGAATCTCTGCAGGAGGTAGTGAAGCAGTTGGAGTTGGCCGTAAGGAACCTTCAGGGTTCTTACACGCTTCCGATAGGCCAAGCTAGTGATTTAACGAATGTATGTCCAGGCAGAAACACCTTTAGTTTTGAGGCTTACTTCTGTCTTTCATCTTGTACACTTCATTGGAAAAAGTCTTTTCCTCTTGCAGATTTCTTCTATTTTTACTTTTTGTCTGATGTTTTATAGCATCAAGCAGAATTTGATATCAAACGAACATGAATAAACAATCTTCTAACTGGTATTAGCACTTCTACCATCAATAACTGCTAGTCAGGATTTGAAGAATGCTTTAGAATTGTTTTAATTCGACCACGTTGGAGTGTTTTCACCCAAAATTGGCCTGTTGATTTATTGACCATCAGCAACAGGCTGAGCCAATCAAAAACTGAGTTTTAGTTTTTTACTGTCTTAATTAATAACAATGCTTGGCTGAACCACATGGGAAAAAGTACCAACATCAAATCTAATGGTGCACACAAACTCTAACCATCTTAGCAAAGATTTTAGTTTTTCCCAGTGTCTCTAAATGCAGCTGTGATTTATTTATTCACTTTTAACAGAATAGCAGTATCCCATGCTGAGAAAATACATTTATTATTCAATAATAACCACAATGGTGGGCTTTATTAAAGATATTATAACCTACTTTCTCATTTTATTTTAGTGTTTTTGTATCCTAACAAAGCAATGTCTTAAATCAATGCTTATTGTTAATTAACAAGATGGGCAGTTATTGTTTTTGTTTGGTTTAAATATCTTTTTCCCCTCTATAAATTTAATCTAAAGAGAGACAAAAAAAGAATAAGAATAAATCTGGAAGGGGCAAATACTGTTTTGCAGCTCTTTGTGTTGCTCTGTTGCCATCTTTATTTATTATAAACACTATAAATATTTTTGAGTGAAAGTCCAAAACTGTTGTTGCATGACTAGATTTTTATTTATTTTCAGTTCACGACAACAGACGAAACTCTGGTCGATGAAACCAGCAAGGATGAGCAAGATGAGCTCGGTTTTCAAACAAAGTGCCTCATGGAGAAGCAGCCAGCAGTGAGTGACCAGGCACATGCAAAACAAATATAATGTGGTTTGTATTTAAATATAGCTTCTTGCTCTTGCAGGACGAGTGTCTTCAGGTTTTACAGAATTACCAAAGCAACATTAACGACTTTATAACTGTTAGAGACATCTGCTCACAGCTGGAACAATCCAGCAGGACAGAAGAGTTTCCCTCACAGGACAGCTCCACACTCGAGGTAATCCGTGTTACCCGGCCAGATCAGTTTTTAGTCCGTTTTGTTATTCATGACATACAACAAGTGAGATCCCGACAGTTCCTCTTCCTGTTTTTGTTTATGTTCTGCAATGAAGGAGAGTTCTGAATGTCCCGAAGGGAGGCAGGCTCCGATGTTTGATGAAGAAGAGCGTGAGACATACAAGGAGCAGATCTGTAAAGCCCTTAACTGTATTGATGAGGAGCGAAGGTAACACGCCTTTATTAGTGTTTTGTTTATAAATATAACTTGCTTTTTTCAGTAAAGCTGGGAAGTTGCTTTTAATTATGCCACAAAAAACTTTGATTTATAATCAGCTTCTTTGACTCAATTACTGTCCAATCTACTGTTAAAATGTAAACAAATATTTTGGACTGGAGTCAGTGAAACCACATGGGCTTGAAAGTCCTTTTTGCGTGAAATTCATTCTAAATTAACTTCTCGGCCATTTTTAAAAGTTTGTATGATTAGAATCTGTTTTATCTGTTTTCACATCACACCTGTTTGTTGTGTCCATCGACTGTGTCTAGCAAATACCACAATATGAAGGAGAGACTATTGGAAAAACTCTCCCGAGCCAAACAGAAACTGGATGAAGAAACCATGTGGCGGGACAAGAAGATAAACAATTTGGAGAGGGAGTTGTCCTTGTGCTACCACTCATTGAAAAAGGTGAGTCTGCAGATCTGTCGCTGTTTATGAAACATGCATTAATGAAGGATTTTGATTAGCACTAATTATTTGGTACAGGGATGTCCAACCTTTTTGTAACGTGAGCCGAAACTGTCAAGTCAAAAGCACCCACAGGCCCAAAAAAATTATATTTTTAATAAAAGCTCATACTGTGACTTTTTGTTTACTTATTCGGTAATGTAAAGGTTGAATTAAACAAATAAATTAGATGTGTTTTTTGTTGGAAAGTGATGCGTAAACTATTGTAGAGCTTAGGCACCTCTTTGGAGGTTTGCCCTATTGGAAGAAATATTTATCAGGCACCCAATGAAAGAAATAATAAAAAAAAGTGAATTCAAACTCTGCCTTTGGAACTGGATGGAACTTGTTCTTGCAAAGATGACAAATAATGTGGTTATTTAAAGATGAATACTATAAGAAGATTTTAAGATGATTTCAATTTGTCAGTAATAATTAAATATAAATTTTCCGTCTGCGTCAGCCACCTGTGATGTGTTCTGTGTTGCTCTTGAATGTCAGCCAGCGGGCCGCACAAAATCAGTCTAGGGAGCATAACTGGCCCCCGGCCCACACTTTGAACATCCCTGGTTTAGTATTTTTAAACCCTGTTTTTTCTAAAAGGACTTTTCATAAGCACCCGGTAAACTGGAAACAGTGATTTAACTAAACCTTCGTGAGGATAAAAGTTTTTTTTCTTCCTCTCTCATCTTCATTTGTCTTTCTTAAAACTGTACCAACCCTAATGTGATTTCTAAGTCAGCTTCCAGTGAAAAATAACTTGTATTGAGGGCAGTTGTGCATTGAGTCACCTTGCGGTTGGATTGTCTGAGTCATTAGTCATGTACCTCTTGTAAAGACAAGAAAGCTGAACTTTACCGTTATCGTTTTTGTACCAGGAGAAAGAAATCGTTGAGTGCATAAGAGTGGAAAACGAGCGTCTGCTTGGCGAGAGGAGGAAGCTGTTACAGCAGCTCAGTGAGGAGGATGACAACATGAAAAACATCAAATTAACAGCCTGCGTGTCTAAAAACAGGTGCTGAAATCCACTGAAATGGAACATTATATTTTAAGTTGTGATCAGAGGACATCTCCTACAGCAGCGCTAGATAATGCTCAAAGTCATAAGATGTGAAAGTGACGCATGTGTACTTTCTGACTTTGATTTTCAGTGCTATAAAGAAGAATAATTAAAGTAATTATGTCGTTTCTAAGGTCGTGATTAGGAAATGCATCACATTTACTTGAGGATTTTAAATTTACACTGCCAGTCGTTCTTCGTGACGGATTCTTCCGGCCCAGAAGCCATGTTCTGATGTGTGTTTGTTTCCATCTCAAGGGTGCAGTATTTGGAGACGGAGAACAAGAATCTGGGGAACAAAGTTCTGCATCTGTCCAACCAGATTTCCACCATGGAACGCAAGTTGCAGAACATGCAGTTTATGCATTTTGCTGAGGTAAATGTCACCGTTAAAAATCCTCAACTCAATAACAAACTCAGTTTAGAACAATATTAGTAAGATGGGATTTTATCAATATTAGTTTAAGAGCTTAAGAAGCCTAATTTATGCAACATTGACCATTACACATTATATTTAACAAGACAAAGTTAAATGTGTTTTATTATTAAAGTTTTATTAAAATACATTGAAAAAAAAGTTCCTCAACTCTTGGCAGATGCATTAAAGAAAAACTGTGCTACAGTCACAGAATGAAAAGTTTAAAGGAGGTAAAACTATTGAACAGAGGAAATTAAACCTCTAATTGGCCTCTCATCAAAACGATCACTCAACTACAGAGTGAAAGTAAACTCAAGCATACTGTTTTTAGTTTCTTGGAGAGGTAGAAAATTAGTTTAAAACTAATTTATATTGCAAAACTACTGCTTTTGTTTTTTTAGGGCAAATTCTTATCAAAAATACTGACTATGATTCTGTTCAGTGAAAGCCACAAAAGCTGATTAGTTTTTATAAGGATTATTTAAACGAATCTGAATTTTCCAGAGTAAAAAGTTATTTTATTTCATAGTATGATGAAGATATAAAAAGTGAATAATATCTAATGTTTTACAAATTATGCAATACATAAGACTAAATAAGGAATAAACTAACTTTTGAATTTTAACCAATCATTTTTCCTTTCATTGACATTTGAAGCTGTGGTACTGTCTTGCCCAACATCAAGTTTTGTTTTATTTGAGCTTTTGTTTTTTTGCTTGGTTCTGTGCTGTGGATTCTGATCAGATATGTTCTAGATAGCCATCAGTGCTAGATGGTGTTTTGTTTGCTTACCGTTATTAAACAGAAACATAAAGGCATAAAATATTTATCCAAAGTGTCACAAATTACGTTGTTAGCCAAATTAATAATTAATAACAAATCTGATGTTTTGGTTTGACTCCATTAGGAACTTCAGAAAATGTCAACTCTCCCACAGAAACTTTCGCCTGTCTCTGTTCAGACAGCGAGGTGAGCCTGACTCCGAGTCCAAACTAGCTGGTCAAACGTCTGATTGGTAAAATAAATATAATGTTTGTGTGCTTTCTGTTTTTAAAGGATGATGCTGTCTGAGATTCAGGACCTTTCGGAGGTTCCTCCAGAGTGCGACGGCAAGCAGACAGATCTGACTTTCTCCCCTGATGGTTTAGCCTCCGTGGCCTTGAATCGAACCACAGAGCTCGGCTACCTCAACCTGACTTCACTCCAGAGTCTCTCAGACAAGTCAAATCCAGATTCTGGTCTCGTTACCTCTGAAAATACAGCTCCCTGAGCTTTTCTATCTAAAATATGATAAAACTGCGCTGAAACTATTGTGTTCGCCTTTTAATTTAAGTTATTTGTCCTGCGTTTTTCCACCCCAGTTTGTGAGGAGTAGTCATAGGGAAATCATTTGGACTTTATTTTTGCTTAGGCTTAAACGAGAAAGAAAAACTGAGCTGAAAAACTTACCGCCACCACCGGATATTAATGATGAACTATATGTGACAGCAGGAAAAGTAAAATTTCCACTCGGCTTTTTTTGTTAAAACCACAGGCGAAAAAAACTAAATGAGCTCCACTGTGGTTGCGGCCTCTTTTTCTTTGAACACTTCCTGCACTACTACGTTTATGCTTTTTCAAAAACGGCAAAGAAAAGATGAAATCATTGCCATATTTTATTTGCTTCAAAGGTTTTACATTCATATAATTCAAGCTCTTACACAGAAAATTGATAAAGTTCAAAAGTTCCATAAATACCAAAATATGATGCTGACTGGAGTGCAGTATTTGAGGTTTCAGTGCAAAGTGATATAAAAAAATGATTTCACTGTCAACATGATAGAACATCTCTGAATAGGAGAGAGTTTTAAAACATGAAGGAAATAATGGAACATTCAAATAAAAATGTGCTTTCAATTAAAAAAAAAACAATAAAAAGTACCGGTAGAAATGCCCACTTGCAAAAACATATTTTCCAAGGTTAGCTCATTGTGCAAAAAAAAAAAAAACAGCATTCAAACGGCATCGTTTAAGAATTTCATTTGGTTTAAAAATGTAAGTTAAACTAAAAAATAAAACGTGTAAAAACGTAACCAGCTAAAATCTGGTTCACAGAACAGTAAATACAAAATCAACAAATCAGAGTTTTAAGTAGGATTTCAAGACAAAACATGTTAAATATCTAAAATATGATCTGTGGTTCAAGTACCTGCAATCTTAATATGCATAATTTATGCACTATTTAAGAAAATACAAGTAAAGTAATCTAGTCAAAACAGACCAACTATATTCAAAATTAGCTGCCTGAGTTGAGCTGCAGCACCAAAAACACAATTTCACTTCCAGTAAATGATCACAACAATAAATTAATATACCATGAAATTGATTAATTTGATAAAATCCATTGTCACACGTTCCTCCATAATCTATCAAGAGTTTTACTACAAAAAGTTTTTACCCCCTGACAGATTTATTCAGTCTTGCAAACTAAAACTGCAGCAAAAGCAGAAACAACTTCAGTATAATAGATGAGAAAAAAACTGTCAAATACAAACTGCCTTGTGTGGAAAAAAACAAACAACTGTAACAAGGTTACTCACTGAGATCTTTCTCAGTGAGTCTGATCCTGGTTAAAAGTTTAAGAAGGTGATGTAGGAAACGACGCTGTAATAGGACAATCCCACAGGGGAAAAAAGGAGGAATAAATTTCCACTAAAAATCTCAGAAATTTTGAGATCCCCAAAATTTACTACAGTAAAATTTAACATTTCTGAGTTTGAAAAGTTTAACATTTTTACCTATTGGCAATTTTCTGAGTTTCAAAGATAAAAAACTGTCAACTTCTGTTCTAGAAAATCTCAAAATTGCAGTTTTTTTCGTGCAAGTGTTCAACTTTTGAGAATTTCAGAATTTTTATGAGAAAATTTCTGAGCTTGTTCCCAGAATACAATTTTTTTCTAACAAATCTTTGACTTTTCACGCTCATTAATTGCTATGTTTATTCTAGAACATGTCTTGAGATTATTCTCATAATTCGAGTTTTTTTGGTGAAAACAAGCTCCTTTTCTGACTTTATAATTACAGTCAACTGCTACCAATGGGGATCTAAATAAAATAAATTAGAGAGTTATCTATGACGTCCTCAGGTTGTAGTAGTCTTTGGGTGCCCACAGCAGCCGGTACACCTGTATGTCTCTCCGGTAGCCGATGCTGGTGTCCCAGCAGTACTCTGGAGAGAGAACCCTGCTGGGCTTGTGAAGCCAAAAGTACCTGTTCAGATGACTCTCGTCGTGCCACAAGGCCTCCACTTCGTTCTCCTTGTCCGCCAAGATGCTGCGGTAGCAGGCCTCCGTCAGCGCCTTCACGTTCCTCCAGGAGCCTCCGAAGACAGCAGCGTGGTAGTAGAAATCCCCGGTTTTCATGAACGCCTTGGATTTCAGGTTGCGGTCGTAGGTGAACAGCATCTTTGGGAGGTGATAGTAGTGGGCGTGAAGCAGAGCCACCGAGTCTCCCAGAGCTTCGGGGCCAAATCTGCCGGTGAACACTTGATCGACGTCAAAGCAGAAGACGTGCGTGGCGTGGTGGCGGATATCCGACTCGATGACGTCTGATATCGCCTTCATCCTCATCATGGAGATGTCCTGCCACCGCGTGTGTCTCTCCACTCTGATTAGTTTCAGGTGCCGATTGGGGGCGAGCTTGATGTTCGGCACTTTCTCAGGCGTGTCCGTGAACACGTAGTATGACACGGGCAAACTCGACATGAAGTGTTGCTCTGATGAGCTCAGGAAATCCTCCAGGTAGGCATCCAGGTACCTGCAGAAACAAAGATGTCAGCCTTTATCTTCCTGTGGTGGAAACCAGGATGTGATCCTGGGAATTTTGCAGCTGACAGCCATCTTGGAAGGTATCCGCAACTGTGACGACAGTTGCTATGGAGTTGCTATGACAACAATGTAAACAAGCCACATTCTCTGTCTCTGTCAGCTGCGGTTTTGTTATGAATAATTATGATTTTGCTCCATTTTGTCAGACAGACTGAGACTGAACAGTCAGATAAGTTTCCCACTGGTGAACTGTGTGCAAAAATGTGTTGGTAGAAATTCATTATTAATGTGTTTAGGAGCCTGATGATTAAATTACATTTAGTATTTTGTCTGTTTGCATGTTTGTAATCATTATTATACTGTATTTTAAGCTCTGTCTGTTTTTCTTCAACGTCGCATCGTTTCACACCTGCACATGTTGAGACCTGCTACTTCAGTGACTTATTTAAACAAACAGACAAACCAGAAAGTTCAGAGTAAGTCAAGAAAAATGCAAGAATATCGACCCGTCCAAAACAAGACAAACCGGACTGCAAAGTTAAACGAGATATGAGAAAGAGAAACTTAAAGCATGAGCAATATTTTGACAATGTTTTTCTCAGAATATTGCATGTTGATTGTTTGATTTATTTGTCAAGAAAAAAAGCAGTAAAGAATTTCATTGAAGCGGATCGGTGCTTGTTCAGACTGTTGGAATATTCAATCGGATCCAGAACAGCACAGCATTGTGGGAGAAAAGGTTTCACCCACTCCACCTCTCATGGAAAGACAAGCTAGTTTGGTAGCATCAATCTGCTGAGTTCACGTTGAAAAACACTTTTCTGAGTACAGTGTTTTTCAAAGTGGGGGACGACAAGGGGGCGTAAAAAGTTAGAGGGAAGACGAGGGGAAAAAAACTACAATAAATAAACCCCATACATTTTTAAATCTTAATTTTTCATCATAATTTTTGTTTTTTGTTATTCAGTCAGTTTCTAAATAAAACAAAAGCTAAAATAATTTATTTAAATGTTATTTAATTTTCTGATGAAAGTTACTGACAAGAAAAAGAGCAAAGGAACTGTCCAGCTGTGGAGAACGCTGCTGCAAAACACAGAAGAACTGGGGGAATAAAATTAAATTTGATGTGATAAATATAAAATATTACATCTTTACTTATAATCAAAAGAGGGGATTTTGACTAAATTTGTAGCGTCTGGTAATAAAGTCATATTATCTGACAATGAAAATTTTCACCATCTAAAATTAGCATGAGGCAACGTTGTATGAATAAATGTGGTAATTATTGGTTTAATTAATTATTATTTTGTAGCATTTTCTGTGGGTTTGCAAAGTACGTCCCCAGCCAGAGTTCAATGCTCTTTGGGAAGCCCTGCACTCGCTTGCTCTTTAGTTGCCTAGCAACTCACTCACTCTTTGGTTACCTAGCAACAACCTGTGGAGTAACTTGCGCAGCAGTAGTTTAAGGTTTTGTCACAATGTCTCCTAACTGCTTAAAAATGAAAAACGACGGCGTGGAGTGAAAGGAGAAAAAAAGTGCAACAGCTGGAGAGGAAACTATGGATCAAATGGGAAAAGGTTATTCAACTAGTGTGGAAGTATTTCAAATATTTAGAACAAAAAAAAACCTAATCAATAATTGTCAATATTGACTGATATGAAACTTTTACATTGTGTTTTGTTTGGCCTTGTCTGACATTCATTTGAAAACCAACCTGCCGACAGCAAACACAGTCAAGGCGACAGAAGATCCTTTGTTCCTGTGTATCTGGTCGTAGTGGCTGGGATTAAACATTCCCTCCCAGATGATGGGAGCCTTCCAGGAAGTGCATGTTTGCACGTCATTTCGAGACCTGAAACAAAGGAGAACCTTGAAGTTTATACAAAAAAAATAGTGCATGGAGAGTTTCCTCCTCTTTTAATAGGAATGCAATTTATAAGTAAAATCAGCTCAAGTTCACAGGTCCTGTAGGGACATTTAGGGCTCTTTGCAAACTGCTTCTAGTCTTTTGCTATCGGCTGTTGGGTTGAATTTCGTTGGACTCAATATTTTGAATGTTTCTCATCTTTAGACTACTTTCTGTACGGTGGAGCTGCTGTTAACGTCGTTAGATAACTTGCCAAGCTCATAAAGTGTTGAGATGTTTTTCTGAAGGCCTCAAGATAACTTTTTGGTGTTCACTGCCACCTGAGCAGTTAAACTAAATGTCTAAAAAGGCCAAATATATTTAAAAATTATGATTTTCTCAACATATGTATTTAATGTTCTATGCCTAGTTTAGCTTCTTTAATTGGTATTCTACACACAGATTGCCTACTAATTACATTTCTTAAAATAAGTTTTACAAGATCTGATCTTCAATTTCAATTGAATGTTTATGTTGATCGAATTTTGTTAATCTAAATGCCAGTCTTGCACTACTCACAACATGAACACATTTAAAGCAACACAAGGAAAACCACCTAAAATTACTCTTGTACAAGTCATTTAGGTAGCAGCAAGTATGAACTGCAGATAAACGTGGTGGTTGATACTGCAGATTAAGACTTAATGAGAAATGTCTGTTCCAAGCAGAACTTGAGGTTTAGACGTCTTACCAAAGGTCGAGGCTTGCGTCTGCACTGTTCCCTGAAGTCAGCATCTCTACACTTTCCAAAGAGCATTTGTCCATTGGAATGAGTCCAATTAAGAATCTGAAATCAAACAAAAATGTGTTTTTTACTTTAAATTTTGAACTAATACTGATGCATTATAGACTCTAAAAACTTGTACGAGATTACATGTTGTTAGCTGACGTGCTTATAGGCAGAAAAACATGGGAGTTCTTAGTTTTCACTTAGTCTGAATCTGATCTCTGTGGCTTGACTGGTGAAAATCTAGTCTAGGATTTTATTTTGACCTTTATTATGTGATGCAAAACAATGAAACCACGTTTACCTCCACATGAGTAATATTGTTAGTTTCCAGTACAGACCTGACAAATGAGTCAAGTCTCTTAACACCATTTTAATTATTTAATAACTCACCGAACTGATGGAGGTGCAAAGAACATGACGGACGTTGCAAACGGAAATAAAAACAGGAATTTCACAATTGTCTTTGACCTCTGAATGTTCCTGTGGTGAGAAAAGGTGTTAAAGCCCCAGACAGTGTCAAAAATCCCAAAAACAAACGAACAGTGGATATAAAAAGTTTACACGCCTCTGTTGATGTGCCAGGCTTTTGTGATTTCAAACAAATTACTATTAAAAATTACTTTTTCCAATTTTAAAATTCATCTGTTTGAGGGAAAAACAAAATAAATGCTGCAGAAACTCAGCTGGTTAAATTAGGATACGTTGTTAAATCATGGCTCTTAACTGGGAGTCTGGATTTAATGGTATTTGCAAAACATCTGCAAATATATCAGGTTGAACTCGACTGATTTTGTCAACATCTCAGATTGTCTGATTGTGTTGCAGTGGCACTTTAACTGGGATCAGTAGGCTTTTGTTATAAGGTAAATAATGACAGAGAGACATTTACCCACATTGTTGGTTGTTTGTTGACTTCAGTAAAGAAAAAAGACTGTAGGCTGAGGATGATGGCAACCGTGGATTATGGCACAAAAACGCTGGAAGAGAAAAATGTTATGAGAGCTGAAGTTTATTCAATATTTCTAACAAAAAAGGTAACAAATACATTTATCCTGGATTTACAAAGATGATTACTGTAATATTAATAATGAATAATAATACCAACACATTTTATCAATTTAAGTTTCCAATTTATAAGTATCTGACATGGTTTAAGAGAGGGCAAAAATCCCATTTAAACTGTTAGGATATTTTCAGGTTGCAACACCAAGAAAAGAAACTGTGAAATCGTAGCCATTGTGAAAAATAAACCCAATGTCTACATTCAGACCGGTTTGAGTGGTTTGGCTGGTTGACTCTGTGCTGTGTATTGTTGGCTTTAAAGGGATTTAATTCAAAACGAATTCCTCAATTCATGGAAAGATAAAAATGGCAGCGTTGAGTTAAGGTTCTGAAATAACAAATTTACTCAGTTTGCCTTTAGTTATACATTATCAATAATGATTAATGATACTCATCTATGAGAAGACACTGATCATGTTAATGGTTTCTCCCAATAATTAGCAATGAAAACAAGGTGGGAAACAGATATCAATATTCAGCACTTTATCTCTTTTAATCTCAGTAATTGTCACATTTTTAGATAATCACTTACATCACTACATTTCATAGGAAAAATGTCCAATTTTCACTAGCCACTCACAAACATTTTTTTTAGCAAATCATGAACTATGTTGCACCATGTTTCAAAAAGTTATCAATTATGTAATGTTAAAGAAAAATCAACTTACATATTTTTAAATAAATCTTGTCACATTTTGAACTCATGACCAAATCTGCTGCATTTTTAACAAAATTATAACTTATATGTCATGAACACACTTTTAAATTGAACACAATTCCTCAATATTTTAATTAAACTTTGCCATGACACTGCCATGTTGCCACTAACATCTGGCATTGGTTTCTTTATTAGTGAGAAGACTGGCATTGCATGCTGTTCACCAGTGCACTGTAATCTGGTGTGTAACTTGAAACTGCAACTGTGAGTGCATCTTTCAGATGTGCATCAGTGAGGCATGTTCTGTGTTTGTTCTTAATGAAGTTCATGTCAGAAAACGCTGATTCACAGAGATAGGTTGAACCAAACAGGCTGGCAACCTTCATAGCTGCTGTGCATACACCACTGTACTTCTCTGTGTCAACAAGGGACCAAAAGTTTGGTGCAGTCTGGTAAACTTTGAGGTGTAGGTCATTTTGCAATGTTATGATTTCCATCTCCACCTGTCCAGCATCCAAGTTGAATGTTGCACTTAGTTTCTCAGCAAAGTATGTTGTGTCCACATTCATGAAAGGATTGGAAATGAATGACACACATGGCTCAAGCTGATCAAGATCACAAAACCTATTCTCAAACTCTTGCCCAAGTCTGTTTATGACTTCACAGTACTTTTCTGCAACTTTGTCAAATGTCTCAGATGCAGAAGCATTGTTTTTCAGCACCAACTGCACAGAGGGAAAGTGCAGCACTTTTTCTCTCTGTAAATCCACAGAGAAAATGTTCATCTTGGCTTTAAATGCATTTAAAGCACTTATCATATCAACAACAGTTTTACCTTTGCCTTGCAGCTCGCAGTTCAAGACGTTTAGTTTCCCAGTAATGTCCGTCAAAAATGCAAGGTCAAGGGTCCACTCTGTGTCTTCTAGCAGTGAGACGTCTTCGCCTTTGGACTGCATGAACTCTTTGATTTCACCCAAAAGTGACAAAAAACGAAATAAAACTCGTCCTCTGCTGAGCCATCGGATTTCTGTGTGTAGCAGCAGTTCACCATATTCAGCTGACATCTCCTCCAATAGCACCTTGAAAATCCTGTGCTGTTTAGCTTTGGAGCGGATGTTGTTAATGATTTTTACAACGGGAGTCATCACGTGCTCAAAGCCGATCACTTTTGCACATAACGCCTGCTGGTGAATGACACAGTGATAATGCAGAAATGTTGGGAAGTCTGGGTCACCTTTACAGTGAGCGACGAAACCTGTATGTCGGCCGATCATAGCAGGAGCCCCGTCTGTTGTCACCGCCACCAGTTTTTCCAACGCTACCTTCTTCTGCACGAAAAACTCCTTCAGCGTGTTATAAATGTCAACTCCCCTCGTAGTTGTCTTTAAGGGCAGTAGTGTCAGGAGTTCTTCTCTTGTGGAGAAATCTTCAAACACCATCCGGATGAAGACCAACAGCTGAGCTGTACTGCTGCTGTCCACGGACTCGTCGCACTGGATGCTAAACCACCTGCACTTTGCCAGATCCCGGTCCAGCTGATCGCCCAGGTTACCAGACATAGCTGACACTCGTCTAGCCATCGTAGATGCCCCCAGTTGGACGTCGGAGAGAGTACAGATTAGATCGGTTCCATTTTTGTCATCTTTAAGTACAGTGTTAGCTATTATCATCATTGCTTCTTTGACAACTGCTCCATCTGAAAATGCCTTCTTCTTCTTGATCAGAAAATGTGTAGCTCTGAACGAGGCTTCGGTTGTTTTTAGTGACTTTTTTTCCCGCCCTCGTGAAAAAAGATTGTTGCTTACCCAAAGCTGCCTTTAGCTCACTGGCTTTTTCTGCACGTACTGCGCTTCCCGGTGGGTAGTTAGCATGGTGATTTTTGTGACACGTAGTGAAATGTCTCTCAATATTGTGCCGCTTTGCCGTCGCTACGGTCGCCCCACAAATGAGACACACGCAGGTTTCTTTCACTCCTCGTTAAAGTGATAAGTTTTCTTTCTTTTTTCAGCCATATTTTTGGGGAAAGAAAATGCATTCAGCACCCATCTTCGCTGTGTCCGCTAGCCTACGTTCCATTGGCACTGGTTTTGACCTGAGTGAAGTTGGCCCCCCCCACCTTCTTCAAATTAGACAAAATTGGTGTCAATCAACTCGGCTACGTTTGTGCTGGTTTGTGCAGCAAAAATTTTCGTTTGTGCCGTTATCATTTTAAAGATATAAAGAAATGTTTTTAGAGGTCATCAAAGGTCAACCAGCCCCCCACCTTCTTCAAATCAGACGAAATGGGTGTCAATCAACTCGGCTACGTTTGTGCTGGTTTGTGCAGCAAAGATTTTTGTTTGTGCTGCTTCGGTTTTGAAGATATTAAGGAAAGGGTAAAGGTCAAAAGGTCAACCAGCCCCCCCACCTTCTTCAAATCAGACGAAATGGGTGTCAATCAACTCGGCTACGTTTGTGCTGGTTTGTGCAGCAAAAATTTTCGTTTGTGCCGTTATCATTTTAAAGATATAAAGAAATGTTTTTAGAGGTCATCAAAGGTCAACCAGCCCCCCACCTTCTTCAAATCAGACGAAATGGGTGTCAATCAACTCGGCTACGTTTGTGCTGGTTTGTGCAGCAAAAATTTTCGTTTGTGCCGTTATCATTTTAAAGATATAAAGAAATGTTTTTAGAGGTCATCAAAGGTCAACCAGCCCCCCACCTTCTTCAAATCAGACGAAATGGGTGTCAATCAACTCGGCTACGTTTGTGCTGGTTTGTGCAGCAAAGATTTTTGTTTGTGCTGCTTCGGTTTTGAAGATATTAAGGAAAGGGTAAAGGTCAAAAGGTCAACCAGCCCCCCCACCTTCTTCAAATCAGACGAAATGGGTGTCAATCAACTCGGCTACGTTTGTGCTGGTTTGTGCAGCAAAAATTTTCGTTTGTGCCGTTATCATTTTAAAGATATAAAGAAATGTTTTTAGAGGTCATCAAAGGTCAACCAGCCCCCCACCTTCTTCAAATCAGACGAAATGGGTGTCAATCAACTCGGCTACGTTTGTGCTGGTTTGTGCAGCAAAAATTTTCGTTTGTGCCGTTATCATTTTAAAGATATAAAGAAATGTTTTTAGAGGTCATCAAAGGTCAACCAGCCCCCCACCTTCTTCAAATCAGACGAAATGGGTGTCAATCAACTCGGCTACGTTTGTGCTGGTTTGTGCAGCAAAGATTTTTGTTTGTGCTGCTTCGGTTTCGAAGATATTAAGGAAAGGGTAAAGGTCAAAAGGTCAACCAGCCCCCCCACCTTCTTCAAATCAGACGAAATGGGTGTCAATCAACTCGGCTACGTTTGTGCTGGTTTGTGCAGCAAAAATTTTCGTTTGTGCCGTTATCATTTTAAAGATATAAAGAAATGTTTTTAGAGGTCATCAAAGGTCAACCAGCCCCCCACCTTCTTCAAATCAGACGAAATGGGTGTCAATCAACTCGGCTACGTTTGTGCTGGTTTGTGCAGCAAAGATTTTTGTTTGTGCTGCTTCGGTTTTGAAGATATTAAGGAAAGGGTAAAGGTCAAAAGGTCAACCAGCCCCCCCACCTTCTTCAAATCAGACGAAATGGGTGTCAATCAACTCGGCTACATTTGTGCTGGTTTGTGCAGCAAAGATTTTTGTTTGTGCAGCTGTCATTTTAAAGATATTAAGAGGGCTGGTTGACCTTTGATGACCTCTAAAACATTTCTTAATATCTTCAAAACTGAAGCAGCACAAACAAAAATCTTTGCTGCACAAACCAGCACAAACGTAGCCAAGTTGATTGACACCCATTTCGTCTGATTTGAAGAAGGTGGGGGGCTGGTTGATCTTTGATGACCTCTAAAAACATTTCTTTATATCTTTAAAATGATAGCGGCACAAACGAAAATTTTTGCTGCACAAACCAGCACAAACGTAGCCGAGTTGATTGACACCAATTTTGTCTAATTTGAAGACAGAATAAAAAAAATTTTAGACACAGCTCACTAGTGAGTTGTCCTATTTTTAGAACGGGCTTGCGGGCGACTCATGTGGTCCTTGCGGGCGACCAGGTGCCCGCGGGCACCGTGTTGGTGAGCCCTGATATAGACCAATTCGATACTAAACGTCCCTTCAGGCCTGTTGTGTCCATAGGAAGAATTGTTGATTTGACCTAAAAAAAAGTTTCAAATATTTGATTGTATTTAATTTGTGATATCTATTTTTATGAGCAGGATGAGAAATGAAAATGAAACAAGATGAAAAATGAAATGGTTCATTTTCCACAACATCCCCTATAGAGTTGCCTGTAGATGAAGTTGCTGTTTTAAAACAGCACCAGTCTGAGCGAAGAGTCAAGTTCATGTCTGATCTGAAAGTGTGTCCGGTTTCCACAAAACCACATACGACTTTACAGCACCGCTTTTAGTCATGATGAGGCCACAGCTCGTTTTGGATTTGATTGTGAAAAGTGGAACAGTAAAACAGGTTTGATGTCGGTGAAACAGTCTGGCACTCAACAGCACCAAGCTGCCTTAAAAATTCAGGTTCAAATGAAAATCATGAGAAATAATAACAAAAGATGCAAAGACGTGAGAAATCAATGCATGTAGCCTGTTGCATCTGTCCTGCTTCAAGAAGGATTTACTCTGTGCAGAAATCTAAAGTAATACGCAACGTAATGTGAAGATGTTCTGCAGACTTTGAGTATTTTTACGTCTTTGAAAGTTTCTCACGGCACACATTTGCATAGCAGACAGTTTATAAAAGCAGCTTTAAATGTTATAAAGTGCAAAATAAGACATTCAAAAGGCTGGACAAACCAACATTTCCAAAATAAAAGCAGCATATTTAAATTTTGTGTGCAGAATTAAAATAACTTGCCATACTTTTCTGCAAAATCCTAGTAGCACAAGTCATTGTTGTTAATCTATTTATATTTCTTTTTTATGAGGATGTTACAAAAGCTACTCAACCAGAGAAAAAACATCAGTCACTTTCAAAACAGTTTTTTTTTTCTTTAAATATGTTGGTTTTTCTATTTTGCTGCTTTCTTGCTATTTTGCAGTATATTTTTTTATTATCTTAATCTCAACCAGTCTATCATAAGTGTGACTGTATCTTTGTTGGGCAGGAAGTAGGAATAAACGAACATTAAAAGGTAGTCTGTGATGCAATCTGGACTAAAGCATATTTACATGTCAGAACAAGTCATGTCCAGACAAATTGGGAATCTGACAATAAAACTTCAGAGCGATTGCTCAAGGCTGCTCCATTTTTCAAAATGTCAAAATGCCGATTTCGACTCATATTCTTAATAAATCTTAATAATTTATTCAGTATGCAACAATTGTCAGATTCCCGTGAAATGTATTTTAAACTATATATCACATATGCACCATTTTGTTTCGTAAAAACCCCAATAAACAACATCAAAGTGTGACGAAATTGTAAATTAAGAAAAATCAGTCGGGTATTTTGCGATGCAGATGCTGCACGCTTTATTTTTACGCGTTTTGACGTGAGACTGAAACTTTTCCTAACACACATAGGGAAATAATTAAAAGTATGTCCCGCCAAGTTTGTTTTCTATTGATCGATTTTTCTGATTAATACTTAATTTTGCGCTAAGGTTTAGGCAGATGATGGACAGACCGATTAGGCTCATAAAAAAACAATCCTTAAAGATTTAGTCCTACACAACATTTTAAAATGTTTTTTTTTTTTTTGCCTACCTGTAGGTTTCTTTTGTTAATCCAAAACGCTTCACATGTTAAACGCCACGGCGCATAAAGCTCCACAGTAGGAGCAGGTTGTCTGTACAATATCCTAATTTGCATGTCACTCCCTTTTCAAGAAACCCATTACTTTGAAAAGGGGAGTTGGCTTCAGACATGAAACCAGCGCCCTACTGGTCCCAGCTCAAATGCAGTGATTCCCACTAATACCAATGGTTATTATGGGAATAATACAGATTAATCAGTCTCTCTGGCTAAATCTGGCATATTTACGCAATTCATGTTGGTTAATATGCATTGTCCTCTTTATTTTCAAAAGTAATTATAATGATAATAATAATAAAATTATGAATGTATTATTATTATAATACTATATAATAATTTGATATATATAATTTAATATGGATGGATGGATAATATATTAATAATAATAAATGTAAATTTACTAGTGGTGCAATATTTTCTGTATGTTTTTGTCGACGCACTGATGGCCAATTCCAGACAAAGGTTTTATAGCAGACTTTGTTTTCTCTAGCCTTAAAAAAGAGAACTGAAACAGGAAAACAGGATGTGGTATTATTACCACATCCTGTAAGAATCAGAGAATGACCAACAACCTGCATGCTGACAGAAAATTATTAAACGTGTTAACATTTTAACGTGAACAAAGCAGGTTTCTGTTTTCAGCCTCGTCTTTATCATCGCTTCTCTTCCGTCGTTGGAGCGACGCTTCGTGTTTCATCTCTGTGTCAGAAACTTAACTAAAGCAACATTTCTCCACTCATACTTACTTCATCATAACTTTTTTATATCTTTATACAGGATTTTTATTATTATTATTATTGACATCGACACTTTGACTTGTATACTGTAAACAGGTCGATGTAAAACTGTTAGATTACCTCAAATTATTTATAATTGCGGAATATCCGAATAATAAGGAAAAGATGGATGTCTTGGTAGCACTTTATTTGAAAGAGTGTGCATAAGTCTGACATGACAAAACATCTGTTATGAACATGTTTATGACTGTTCGGTAATGGCACTTTTAATTCAAAGCCGTACTAAAGGTTGCATTAAAAAGCCATTAAAAGTGTCAATTTTGCGCTAAAAGTGTCGTTATTTTCTGAATGACAGTCATTCAGACTCCTTCATGTTTATACCAGCGTCATGTCAGTCTTATGCATTCAAATAAAAATGTTACCGATGTTTTTCCTTAAATCCATAACGTTGCCATTTCAGGATGGTTAATTTGAGTGACGTTTAGGCTTGTTCACACTGCAGCCCGAATGACCCAATTCCGGTGTTTTGTCTAATCCAGTGTTTCACAACACTGTTTCCCAACACTGTCCTACATGTTGTAGAGGTTTCCCTGCTTTAATGTGCCTGATTCAACTGAGTGCAGTTCAACAAACGCCTGTCAATCAGTCATCAATTGAAATCAGCTGGACTGAAGCAAGGAAATACCTAAAACATGCAGCGCGGTGAGCCTTGAGGTCTCTGATCGGATATTTTGTTGGTGGTCGTTCACACTTCCAATCCTCAGCCTAATAATTTAGGCAATTATGCTATTAGGCTGACTTGTATGTGATCTCAAGCGTAAACTGCAAACAACCTGAAAGTGTCCCGCATGTTCAGTAAAGGGCGCAATGACGTCAGAGCGTGCTCAGTGTTTTGCAAACCACCATGAAGAAATAGTGGTCAGTGTTTGCGGAAGTAAACGTGGACGTTAACGGTGGAGCAGAGCTTGCGATTTTGAAGATGTTGTCCGACCAGAGCAGCACTTTAACAGCTTAATCATCACTACTGTCCGCCATGATTGTTGTTTTTATTCCTCTTGCGCGTATCAAGATGTGCAGAATAGTGACGTTTGTCGAGTATCAGTGACGCTCAGGACCTGGCCGGTAGGATTCAGGTCACTTTTGAAAAGATCGGAGATATGGAGCTAAAACTGTCTCATAATTCACAAATGCACAGAGCAAGACTCACAAATGCAAAAAATTCACAAATGCACAGGATGAGATCCACACTTGTATTTTTGTTGCAAACACAAATATATCTTGATTTATAAGCTGTTTCTGGCCTGTGAGTTAAGTGCATTTATGTGTGAATTTTGAGACTCCCCTGATGTCTCGATCCACAAATGTCTTTTTTAAATAAATGGTCTATCTGATTAGATGAACTCTTCCTGAGTTAAAACATTATTATTGTTGCTTCAAAATGAATACGAACTTGTTTTCTTTGCATTATTTGAGGTCTGAAACCTCTGCATCTTTTTCATTATTTTGACCATTTCTCATTTTCTGCTAATAAATAGTAAATTTTTGCTTGGCATTTAGGAGACATGTCAGTAGTTCATAGAATAAAAGAACAATGTTCATTTTACTTAAACATATATCCATAGAGAGTAAAATCAGAGAAACTGATCATTTTAAGTGATCTGTTAATTTTTTCCAGAGCTGTATTTCATTCTCCAAGCTGAGTGTGTCGGGATAAAATTAAGTCATTTGTCATTAATTACGTTGGTTGCTTTTTCAGCTGTGAAACGTTTCAGGTCATCCTGACACACAACACACTGCAGGTCACCCCAACCTGGTAAGAATGTCTTTGAGTGGCAAAGCAAATCACTCTGCCCTGAAAAGCTGAGTCCTAACATTTGGTCTCCAAAATCCTGCCTGAAAAGTGATGAATAACCAAATATCAGAAATGTTTAATGTGTACTGTGTTTAAAACTGAGTAGGACTCATTTTATCTACTAACACTGATAAACTTTGCAGGTAAGGCACCTTAAAAAGCGCTGAGCTAAATCATCACACAGTTTGGTTAGTTGGGATAACTTAAGCTTTTATATAATACTTTTTTTTAATCACATTTAAACTAAGTTTATGACACCAAAGTCCAGTTGCACGTGTTGGCTTTGATTCTTTTATATGTTTGGTTTTTTTGTCTGTTTGGTAATATTGTGATATTTTGTTTCATCTCTATGTTGTTTTGTAACTTAAAAAATTGTAATTTTATGATTGAAAAATTTAAATTGTTCTTCAGTTCGTAGAGCGGAAAAGTGGCACGTTGGTGAAAGGATGTTTTCACCAAAGTGCCGATTATATCAACTGAATTCAAGTCGTCTAACACAGCATGTGTTTTGTCTGATGTGACGCTTTTTACGGTTTCTAAGAGAACAATTCAATTTGAACCACAGATATAAGCAGAAGCAAATGTACAGCCACTCACCTCTCAGCTAATAAAAACTAGTTCTGTGTAGTTTTAAGTGATGATGATTTTGTTATGGATATGGTGATAGAAGCTGTGGTTTCTCGGTTCTGGAAGTAGACTTCCAGAGTATAATCTTCATCACTCATCATCAAGCTGTAACTCTCCACTTGTGAAGCTAAATCTGTTGGATTTCTACTTCAGACACTAATTCAGATCGCTTCCACTTGACGTACATGAAAGTGTTTTGAGGGTGACGGTTAAGGGATTAGGAGACTGAAACGTTATCCTCCATCTGTTTAACAGAAAGGTGACGAACATGGATACCGGTAACCCAACACCACTGGTGGGTCCAATTCTCACACCTTCCCCATCCTGAGCAGATGTCTGACGAGAAAAGAAGCGAAAACATCCTCCTGAGACCCAGCAATACATTTTTGTCCTCTGTGGAGGACATAGGTTTTTTGTTCATAACTCTGAAACCATACATGCCACTGTGTTAAATCCTGTTGGTCCTTAGAGAGGACATCCTGGGCCTCGAAATGTGTTCATATTTGCCACAAGAGAGTCCCGATGTCCTCTCCAAAGGACATACTCTAAAAAATAAATAAGAACATGTTTCAGGGATGTTTCAATTGTAGTGATGTTTTTTCACACCAAAGAGTCATGTAGTGTAAAAAAAAACGAAATTCAAAAACTTTTTTTTCTCTGGGTCTCAGGAGATAAATCACTGGTTAACCTGAACTGGGAGGACTGGGGGGAGAGGCTTATGTTTATTACAGGAAGGTTTTGATCCTTATCAACATGACTGTTGTATGAACTCTACATTTTGTCAGGTTGATTTGATCCTTTCTTTTCCTGAGGTGGAATGATTGTACAGTTAATGAATTTGAAAACAATTATTTAGAATACAAGATCTAATTTACATCTTGATTGGTGTATTTTTCTAATTCTTTCAGGTTTTAAATAGAGGCTCAAATATATACATTTAGATCCCCACTTACGTTTATTTATTTTTTTTTGACTCTCAGCAAATTGCTAATAAACCAGCATTAAAAAGGCCCAGCCTTATCTCTGGCTGGTTGTTTGACCTCTCCTCTTACTGAAATAGTTCATTAGAAGTGGTTGGTTTTCTGGTATGATCCTGCGTTTTAGACGAGCTCTGTACATTTTTTTTATAAGTTTGAGGTCAAATCAGATTTATTCCATCCATAAACAGTTTTAATGTGCATTTGGGATCTTTATTCTGTTGTTTCCAAGTTCCAAATATCTAGATGTTGATTCAAAGTGAAGTTAGCGCATTGCCTCTGTAGCATTGGCAGCAAGTCAGACCATGATACTGCCACCACCATGCCTTACAGCTGGCCATAAAGGGTTTGTTTTAAACAAAACATCTCAGTCTTTGTCCAGCTGAAAACATTTCTCCAAAAGTCATCAGTTCACTCTTCATTGTTCTTTTTTAGATTTACGATAAGTTCACGTTTGACTAGTTCCTGGGTTACTTTTTAACATCCCAGACAATTTCCTCACATCAGAAAAACAGTCAGTTAGATATCTGATACTCTGACGCAGTTTGAGCGTTTCGCTGGATACTTGTCCCAATCCCAAATCCAAACTGGTTTTGGCCCGAATAAAGCAGGATAATGTTAAGCTTCTAGAGTGGATCCGACTTCAAACTTGCTGAATATTTTTGGACTGAAAAGGAAAACGAATCAATTTGAACAAGTTCTTCCAACTCTGTTATGAAGAGTGTTCAACAAGAAAAACAGCAGCAGCTTTGTGACAGCTATGAAATATAACCAAACATTAGTGTGCGTGCACATTTCTTTTATCCTCCATGTATAATTTTAACACAGATTTCAATTATTGTGTCTAAAATTTACAGACGTCCTTTGCTGCGCAATCAAAACACTTCCTGAGTGTATATAAACTTCTGGTTGGCACAGAATGATCTAAACATCGTTTATCTGACGATAGAATAACATCAAATCAGCAAAAACACTTTTATTACAATTGCTTTGACAGTTAGTAGTTTATTTACAGAGTTTATCATGCTCCGACATAAAAGACAAATGTTAAGTAGGTTACAAATTAACTCAGGTGTTGTACACAAAGTTAAGGCCTTAAACACTTGTAAAATAACGCATACTTTTATAAGTAAATGGAAAACTTCATGTTTGATGTGTTCACCTCAGACTGCAGCTGTAAACTGTAATGTCTCATCAACCTTGACGAAGATCATGGTTATGATGTTTAGCTTATCTATAAAATGAATCCATGGATTCTTTTATGTTCTTTTTGTTTCCACATTAGTCACTAATGCTTACATTTAAACAGATAAACTAACTTGTGGAGAAGAAAACATGTTTTTGATCTCTTTGTCATAATTCTTGGTCATAATTTCAGGTTCAGAAGAGATTAGAGATTATTTGGTCTTTTAACTTGGCTCACAACGCAGCCTAGTTAATAATACTGCAAAACCAGTCACTGAAAAAAAGCCCACTTCCTGGAAACTGTAGACTTTTTAAACAACTTTAACAAACTAAAACATGATTTATGGATAGAGCCCATGCATCTAAACACAATACATAAAAAATTGCATGACATAAAACAAAGTAGCTCATCAATAAATAAATAAATGTGGCTATAGCAAAAAGGACAAGTTCATCCCCAAAAGGGTCATCAAGTTGCAATAAAAACTTCCAACAACCTCCAATTTTTCTAACCCTGGAATGTTTCATTGAAAAGAGGGAATGTCTAAATGTCCCAGCAGCGTTCATTAAACCAGGACAGCTATTTGCATCGATGGGCATCTTTAATCTTTAATCTCAAAAAACATCAAAACGTCACTTTGCATTCGAGGGACATCTTTATTTTCTGTCCAAGAACAACAAACAAGGGGGGTAAAGTTATAAACCCGACTTTGTCTCATTCTTTTACAAAGCCTCACCTTGATGTAAACCGTTATATTTTTTTTAGAATATTAGGCTAATAAAAGTATTTTTCTGCAGCTTGTGTCTAGATAACGCTTCTTTACCAAAGTCTTACAAAATAAAATGGAAAGACATTTATGCATGCAAAGCATACACATAAATACATGTATATGCTTTGCATTAGCTGCGTGTAAAATTAATCAGTAAAAGTTATTCACAGCACATAAAATGCAGCTTTGATCACAGCCGACGGAAATAACTAAAACTGAATCCAAACATGTTTGTGTGTCCAACATGAGTTCAGAGAACAAGACATTGTGTCTGAGAAAATGAAATGTAATAATTGAAAATGAATTAGTAAGGGTTTTGTTCCTTTAACTTGTTTAATCAGAGTTATATTTCTGCAGCAGGTGAAAACACGGTGTTTGAAATGATCCTAAAATGAGATAAAGATGAGCAGCCGTGTCACACAGGCCTTTCACAGTTAAGACAAGTACAAAGAAAAGGCGGAAAAATTTAAATAGCTTCATGTCAACATGTCACAATACATTATTGTGCTGTAGTTGTATAAACCTTCCAGACCTCTCAGGTCTTCTGGTTCTGCTCTGCTCTGTAAAACCAAAACCAGAACCAAGCATGGAAAAGCAGCATTCAGCTTCTATGCACCACAAATCTGGAACAAACTTCCAGAAAACTGAAAAACAGCTGAAACACTGAGTTACTTTAAATCTAAACACCCAGTTGCCTTTTGCTCCCAAATATATTTGATGAGTAATGATGGCACCTGGAAAAATGTAATGTTTCAGTTGTTGATTTTTGTGTTTTTATCATGTAAAACACTTTGAAATGCCTTGCTGCTGAAATATGATACACAAATAAAATCTGATTTGATTTTTGATAACTTTTTATAGTATCTGCATCAAGAGAGCACAAGGATATTATTAAGAGAACGTCAACTAAAAACGCTAAATAACGTGATTTCTTTAAGTGAATAACATCTATTTTTCAAAACAACAAAAAAATCATATTTTTGTCAAAGGGAAACAGATTGAGGAGTTCTGCCTTTACCCTCTGAATGCTTCAGCTTTTTCTGCTCTGTTTTGCAGTGATGTGAAAAACTCAACAGTTTCCTCAACCTAGATTTTTTTCAGGTGACTGTCGGTGAAGTTTAATCAAACCTCTCCATCTGACTCTGAGTTTGGCAAGAAGGCGAAGACATCACTGGAACTGAAGATGCTGACACATCGAATGCCTTAGTGTTAAAACACATGAATACACAAACCTACACGTTTATGTTAACTTACAGACAAATATGTTGACAAACCACCTAAGAGATGTGTAAAATAACCCTTAAATTAATCTTTTTCTTTTGAAAATGCAATAATGTAAATTTACCAATAAGGAAAATAATCTTGTTTTCCATTTATGGCATCTAAATCCTACAGACTCCAAGTTTGTCCCACAGGATCACACATCCACCACTATGCTTAACTTTGGGGATGAGGAGAATTTCCAAATGTTTATCCTTTTTTTCCTTCCTTAATTTTACTCTCATCTGACCAAAGCAGATATTTCCAGTTAAAGTCCCAGTAGTGTTTGTGATGGTAGGTCTGATGAGGCTTTTCTCTCGCATAAAATCACATTTACAGCTCTGGAAAAAACAAAGAGCCCACTGCACTGAACCCCACTGAAAACCTTCTGGTTATTCCACCAAATATTGATTTCTGAACTCTTCCTGAGTTAAATTATTAGTGTTGTTGTTCCTAAATGAATATCAATTTGTTTTCTTTGCATTATTTGAGGTCTAACAGAACCTTTTGTTATTTTGACCATTTCTGATTTTCTGCAAATAAATCCTAAATTTGTGTTTTGAATTTCAGAGGCATGTTGTCAGCAGTTCATAGAATAAAAGAACAATGTTCATTTTACTGAAATATATACCTACAAAAAGTAAAATCAGAGAAACTGATCATGTTAAGTGGTCTTTTCTTCCAGAGCTGCATCGCCAAAGAAGCCAGAAAATCATAACTTAATAATAAATCTGTGTTTCAAGTTTTGATTTACTTAAAAAGCATCCTATATGTTTCAATTTAGATCATTTTAAATATCATCACCTTCCTAAAATAAAAGCCTAACTTATTTTTGCCAAGAGGAAAAAAATCACTTTTGGCATTTTTTTTGGTATGATTTTATGCCTTCTTAACGTAAATTTATTTTTGTTATACTCATTTAATTATTGGATTTTCCTTTAAATTTAAGTTAAATTGTGGCACTGTAATAAAAGATTAATTTAATTTAAGCCATTTTACACACCACACTGTAAAAAGTTTATAATTTACAGTAAAGTACCGGCAGCTGTGGTTGCCAGGAATTTACCGTATAAAAACGGTAAAATCCGTATTAAAAGTCTGTATAAATACGGATTTTACTGTATAAATGCGGTAAATTAGAGACGTTTTTTACACACCAGGGTTGTCAGCAAGATTGCCTGCATCTGTAGATAATGGAAGACTAATATATGACATAAGGGGAGTTAATTAAAGCAGTTTATAAAAAACACAGAGTTATATGTATAACACAAAACTTAAAAAGATTCTCTATGTAGCTGCCTGGAGCAATACTTGTTTAAGTCCCATAAAAAAAAAAAATATCCGGCCGGTCAGTGTCAGGCCTGAAAGTGCTGAAATCATCTTTGGATGATCCCGTTAATACTTTCTCTTTAGCAACAAAGAGAAGAGGGAAAAACTCGTCAGACGAGAACCTCTTCTCCAAATGATTCCTGCCTCCGTTTGGAGCCGAGCGGTCCGTCAGGCAGTAGGAGTCTGTGATGGGAGGAAAGACGACGGCAGTGGAGCTCAGATGAGGGAGATCCGAATGGGAATATTGGGAGAACCTGTCCTATTCTGAGGGGAATGATGGGACATGACGTGCTCCACCATCGCGTGTTTCGGCATGTGCTTCATGAGGTACGTCTCCTGGAGAGAAGAGGAAAAACAACTTTACACTGCAAAACACAGTGGTTTTAGAGCAACTATTATTGTGAAAGCACCCAGATAGATTACTTTATAAAAATATTACATGAAGCACCTTAAATACCTGCAGTACCAAATTTGATACACAGATTTTAACACTATTTAAATAGAATATAATAAAATAAATTTCTAAGTTATTGTGCATTGTTTCAAAATATAAAGCATTAATTAAAAAAAAACAAAAAAACAATATACATTTATTTTTACCCAAAATTGTCTAAAATTTGCAAAACCTTCCCTGGAAAAATCGAGTGACCAATCTTATGCGAGCGGACATGTTGAAATGAGGGGGTTTCACCGCCTGCAGTGCAATGATTATCCAATAGGTGGCAGAATACAAGTCTCAAATTAAACACAAAACAGGCCAAAAAAGTATCAAATACGATACAAATATCGTTATTTAATAAACCATTTCAAGTGAACATAACTTGGACATAAAATATTTGATAAGTTAATCTACAAAAGTTGAGTAAATGACAAAAGGTTAAATATTTCATAGGCCAGCAGGGTATCCCACAATGCATTGTGCCACCAAAGTAGCTAAACCACTTTTATTTGTCACAAAACAAATTTGTTTTAAGATGTTTAAGGCGACTCCAAAGCTTCATGTATGCAGTCAGTTCCCCATAATGAGCAGTGCAGGTCGTACTAGTTATTTTTTTGGTATTTACATTTGCATACATGAAACAGCACCATGACCAACCTCCTCTGCCTTAAAGTGTAGCGTAACATGGTATTGTTTGTTTTACTGAAAAGATTTGAGGAAACTAACACTGCTTCCAATATCGTCAGTCAAATATTGTAAAAAAAGTGATCATGTAAAAGACAATTTCTTTATGTTTTTCAATGTCTGAGTATTAATAAATCATCTTGAAACAAAAAAACATAACTGCTTTCAATATTTTCTGTCAAAGTTGGAGAAACAAAGAAGCAGGAACCATTTTGATCATGTTGTTTTCTTTTTTTATATGTAGTTTCTAATTAAAAAAATAAACACTGGGTGTCATTTAGGTACTTAAAACATACTCAGATTTATTATGTTAACTTAAATAAAATTGCACAAAGTTGCTCAATCAGTTAATTTTATGTAAACTACAAGATTTTGAGTTTCCAACTAAGGAGAACTAATTAGGTTTTGCCGAACACACATGTACTATTATATCATTACAACTTCCTGATAATAATCAACTTCTGCAAACTTAAATTTTGAAAACTTGGTTTCTGTGAACTCACTGAGGTGTACGCCCGGCCGCACATGCTGCAGCAGTAGGCCTTGGCGTTCTTGATGGCGTGTACAGAGAGGTGGATCTGCAGCGAGGCCGAGTCTGAGTAGGCACGGAAACAGTTGGAGCATTTGAAGGGCTTGTCCTTGTTGTGCTGCCTCTGGTGAGACTTTAAGAAAGAAAGCAAACACACCAGGTTAATCTGTGTGCCTACATGCCTCAGGACAAGCTGGAGACAGAAGGGTTTTCTGAGTCAGTTTGTTCAACAAACCTATAAAAAAACGACATAATATTAACTTCCCCACTGATTAGGAAGCAACTTTTAGAACCACGAGAGCCATTTTGACCTCAGTTCAGCTAAATACCATCTGATAAAAGTTGAAGAAGCTGCAAGACATTTTGAAGTAAAAACAACTTGTTGGTATTTTGAGTCTTGAGTGAACAAAAACACATTTCTTGTACCATTTGTGTCATCCAGATACTGCATAAAGATGCATAGAAAAACTGCTAAAATTAGACTTTTTTATAGCATTTATTTTAATGATTTCTGGTCATTTTTTCCCACTGTAGAAGCTTAAAGAGATGCCTGACTTTTTTTTTAGTCATCAGCTTGTGGGGATACTTTCTTCACAATTTACTTTATTTCAACTTTTATGTAACTGGGTAAGTTGAGAACAAAATCTAATTTTCAACAACGACCTGTTCAGAAAACACAACATCATACAACAGAAAACAGAAGAATATCATGACACACATGAAAATATAACCATATTCATACTAATTTAACATACATATCAGAGTTTTTAAAAGCAGGTACATCTTTGTTCCAAATAATTGCAGATACTAGTTGGTTTCGGCCCCAAAGCTTCAGTTTTAAGTTAAAGTTGAAGAAAGATTTTACTTTTAATCATCACAGTAAGCCAGAATAAACAAAAAAGGACTTTATGGGAGGAAAATTAAAAGTTTGGCATGTATTTTTCAGTGTATTTTCAGATATGGGCCACATGATGTTGGGGGAAAATGAACAACGATTGGACTTCTGGACTTCAACAAATTTAAAGTAGGTCATTATAGTGACGTAGTTGTTAGGTGAAAGATGTTGGTCAGAATGGGAGTTTAAATTACAAGGTACGTTGTCACTGTGGTGAATTATAGGTGGACCAGACCTGCCACTCACAGCTTTTACAGCTCTCTGTAGGGGACCGGTTTGCTAGGTGTATAATTCCTGACTTCCTGTCCCTCACAGGATCAATGGCATATAAATCTTCACTTCATGAGCTCAAATTGGAGATGAAGTCTTTTGCTATCAATACTTTATAATATGTCTATATATAATAAACAATGTAAAAAAATGAGGTTCAGATGATGTTTCTGATGAGATCAGGTGAAACAGGAGGCTTCTTTGTGATCTTTGGCAAAAAGGTCACAAAGATCACATTACACGTCAATTTCTAAACCATTAACCTTTGTTGTAGTGCAGCAGAGAGTCAGAAAACAGCTCATGTTTACCTGCAAATTAGAGAGTTGCGTAAAAGCTTTCTCACATCCTGGATGGAGGCATTTATAGGGTCGGTCACCTGTGTGGATTCTAAAACACAAAAGACACAAAAACAGGTAGAACAGGAAGATGAAAGCAACCTAAATCAAATATGAAGTAATAAGGTGACCCAGAAAAGGCTTTTTATATTTTCAGTTTGGAAAAATACAAAACTACATAACCCTAACCCTTTTTACATCTAAAATGACTTTTTGGCTCTTGAACGTTGCATCAACACCAACTCAGTATATTCAAAAACTACAACCCCTCTAAAATTATTAACTAATAAACTTCTTCAGTTCAAAGTACTTTACATGAATTAGGTGGAAGTACACACAAAAAACCTAAATCAAAAGAAAGACAAAAAGGTAAAAATATAAAACTACATATTGGTTCCTCGTGTTTAGTAAGAATAAGTATTCCATCATTTATAAACTAATGGGTGTTTCTCTGGATCTTAAGTTTGATAGGGATTATTGAGGTAAAAAAGCTAAATGTTAGTTCCAGTTGTTCTGGGTTGAGTTCTAGATTTGTACTGGTGGTCCGCGAGCGCCCCTAATGGTCAGCGAGGTACTGCATGTAAACGACCGTTTATTTGCCGTGACGTCAGCTCAAAATCCGACGCTACAGCTAGCTTACTACCGGACTGTGTTAAAAAAAAATTGTGATGGGCGTGCCGTGGTGGCGTAGCGATTAGCGCGACCCTTCAGTCCTCGACGCGGCCGTCGCGGGTTCGACTCCCGGACCGACGACATTTGCCGCATGTCTTCCCTCCTCCAGGGGGGTAAAAAAAAATAGTGATGGTTACTAAAAAGAAAAGCTGGTGGAAAGAAAACAAGCCCAGGACTACTTATATTACCAGAGGAAGCAACGTCATAGCTGCTGAGTGTTGCTGTGTCCTTCACTAGCGCTTGGATTCCTTTGGTTAGCAGTATTAATCGTTCTTTGTTGTGTATGACTTTGCTTGGTAATGAATGATTTTCAGCTTTTAGGCCAACAGCAATTGTCATTTTCATTTAATTAAAAAATATTAACTTCAGGTTAGGTGGTATGTGGCTGTTTGTTAAATGGTTTAAGTCACAGGTGTGAAACTCCAGTCCTCAAGGGCCCGCTGTCCTGCAGTTTTTAGATGTGCCACAGGTACAAAACACTGGAATGAAATGGTTTAATTACCTCCTGCTTGTGTAGATCAGTTCTCCAGAGTCTTGCTAATGACCTAATTATTGTATTCAGGTGTGATGCAGCAGAGGCACATCTAAAAGTTGCAGGACTGGAGTTTGACACACCTGGTTTAAGTTTTCCTCGCCCTGAGTTTCTTTAGGTGTTGCTCTTGTGATACACCATAGAGTGGGAGATTTTAATCATCACTTGTTTATATAGTCAAGAAAATTTGTTTAAGAGTATAAGCCACCACATAAATTATTAGTATTGCAATGTATTATATATGTGTTTTTTTAGACTGAAATTGACCGAAATACCACGTCAAATCCAAAAGGAAAAAAAAGGAACCAAAATGTAGACAGTGTTTCACCAGGAGGCCTAGAGTGAGGAGCACCGCCCCCTCTCCTCAGAAGAGTTTGGGGGAAGAAGATGGCTGTCATTCCTTCATTCACTGAAGCTATTCATGTTTTCAGGCTTTCCACTCAGAAGAAAGGAGAAGCAGGGACATCCTAACATCATTTGTTACAATTGTTTCGACCCAGCTGAGACGTGTAACACTCTGATATTAAAAGTATAAAGCTATGGCATATAACATACTAGCAAATACTGCATAAAAGCAGTCCTTTGTAATTGCAACATTGCAGGTATTAATATTTGCTATTTTGTGCAGCTCTAGCCTGAACTGTTGCAGATGAGCTGTGTGTTTGTCGGAGGTCAGACCTGGTGTGCTGCTGCAGGTGGGAGAGCTGGCGGAAGCATCTTTCACAGTAGGAGCAGCGGTACGGCTTGAGGCCCAGGTGGATGCGCAGATGCTGGGCCAGGTACGAGGCGTTCGCAAACGTCTTGGTGCAGTGAGGACACTTGTGGGCTTTCGCCTCTGTGTGCGTTTTGGAGTGAATTTGCATGTCGGACTTGGAGAAGAAGGTCAGGGGACAAACTTTACACCTGGAAACAGGAAAACAGGAGACATGCATGAGGAAGAAAACAGAAATCAATAAATCATTAATAAAACTTCTTATAGTGCAGATTTTTAAATTAAAAAAGTGGGACAACAATATTTGAATAGTAAGCATTTAGTGATGAATTTACAACATTAAGATATTTAGTATTTATTTAATAGTATTTGGAAAACATAGAGGTACATCTCAAATTAAAATATATTTATATAATAAATAAATTCTGAAATTTAAACAAATACTGTTTAGATTCAATAGAGAAAACCAGGATGATGTGTTTCAAGAGTCTGTTTCTCTTCATTTTGATGATTATGACTTATTGCTAATAAAATACCCAAAATAAAATCAGATACTAAAGAATATGGACATTCAGAGACTAGTGGAAAATGAATGAATGAATGAATGAATGTACTTTTTTGATCCCAGAAGGAAATTCACATATTAAGAGTTTGATGCAGCTTGGGTTACATTTCTGTTTCCTGTTGTTTTTTTTAAGTGGAGAGGAAAAAACAAATAGCTTCATGATCAAGAAACAGACCTTAACTGAGAAAAACCGAACAGAATGTCCACTAAAAAAATAAACATATCAACACTTACTAGACAAAAAATTAACAGCAAACCTAAACAGCAAAAATTACATTAATGATGACTAAGAAAACTGATGCAAGAACCTGGCAGGAATAATCCAAATGGAAAAAACTAAAAATCAGGGCTAAAAAATAAACTATGACGTGGCAATACCAAACTTAATGAGCAAGGAGTAAAATAAACTGACAGAATATGAAAAAAACATAAATTAGAATAAACTAAACACACTATTCAAGAAGAGAGAGAAAAACTTACAAAAACAGATGCAAAACTTTGATCTAGAAATAACCCAAAACAAAACCACAAACCAAAACCCACAACATCTGAGCATCATGACAACAGGAGCCCCGACAAATTATTCAGCATGTCGACCTGCTTTCAGTACCCTGAAATTTATGGATTAAAAATGATCTTTTGTATATATATATATTTCCAATGTAATATTCTAATTATGTTAGAAACAGAACTTTGAGTTTTCAAAATGAACCCAAAGAAACAAATTAAAAATAACAATAACATTTAAAATGAGTTAATATGACTTTAACTGTTACAAGCTGTTCTTTTAACACAAAACCCAGACAAAATGTCTAATATATATTAGACATTTTGTTCTTGCATCAGTTTTCTTAGTCATCATTAATGTAATTTTTGCTGTTTAGGTTTGCTGTTAATTTTTTGACTAGTAAGTGTTGATATGTTTATTTTTTTAGTGGACATTCTGTTCGGTTTTTCTCAGTTAAGGTCTGTTTCTTGATCATGAAGCTATTTGTTTTTTCCTCTCCACTTAAAAAAAACAACAGGAAACAGAAATGTAACCCAAGCTGCATCAAACTCTTAATATGTGAATTTCCTTCTGGGATCAAAAAGTACATTCAAAATGTCTAATGTATATTAGACATTTTGAGTATTTCCTTAACTGTTACATTTCTGTGTGCTCTCATTGTATTAGTCTGTACTTCCTCTTTGCCCAACGGTGAATCCGTTAGTATTTACGGATGCGCTGTTCTGTATTTGCATTTATTTTGGTTTTCTTCATAGAGAACCATTTCCAGCGCCAACAGTTTAGATTGTTATCATCATTACCGTCATTCCTGATATCTTAAACTACAAATGATGTGTAAATATATCTCTGAAGAATGTGAAGCCGCTGAGGTAAGGTCGACGGTGTGTATCAAAGGTGTGTTTCTGTACTTTACTGCTCAGCACATTTAGCCTCTTCTTGCTTCTGCTTTGCAGCAAGCAAAACTTGAACAGCTTCCTCTTCATTTTCTAAGTCTTGTCACAAAAACAACTCTGCAATAATAAACCATTATTTTGCAGACAAATTGTGAAATTAAAGTATTCTACATATCAGTTACTCTCACATCCTGCTTTTTTAACAAGAATTTAAATTTTGGGATTTCAGGCTGTTTTAATCATGGTGTAGTGGTATGATTTACCTTTTTTTATCTTTCTTTGTTACTGTTTGTGTTTTTACTCCTTCTAGTTTGCTTTATTTTCTTTAGAAGCGATAAAACACTCTAAAAAACACATCCTGACCTCAACAACAAGATCCTCGATAATCCCTGCAGTCTGGTTTTATTTGTTCTTGAGGTAAATAGCTTGTTGATGTCAAACTGAACTTCACAATAAAGTTTAATAAAATCTGGATTGATTCATTTAATCACTGAAATCGCATTCATTGCATTGATATTCTAATGAGTATTTGTGTGCTTTATGGTATAAATATCCTGACAATCATAGTTTTCTCTAAATATTTTATTTGTTTTATTGATTTGTAGATTTTTTGTGCTATTCTGTTGCCAGGCATTATAAGATGATAGATTCATAGCAGATTCAACTTTACTCTGAGCTTTTTGTTGTGTTGGCAGCAATACATTTTCACCCAAAATAGGGCTGGACAATATGGCTGAAAATTATTTTAGCATTACATCTAATTTTTTTTTGCTTTAAATATCTGAAATACTTCCAAACTGGTGGTGTGACCTTTCCTGTTTTATCCACAGTTTTCTCTTCACATTGTTGTTTTTTTTTTATTTTTAAGCTGTTATGAGGCACACTGGCGAAACCTTAACATGCTTAACCTTTATTAAGCTGCTGCTGCGGCAGTTACTCAACTGGTTGTTGCTAGGTAACCAAAGAGTGAGTGAGTTGCTAGGTAACCAAAGAGTGAATGAGCTAGTTGGTTCTACCAATCTCACTTATCTGGCCATGAGAGTCTGAGCCTTTCCTCTGCCTATGTCTCCCAGAATGCTGTGCAGTTCTGGATCAGAGTTCAGTGAATATTCTATATACTGAATACTGAATACTCTATCAGATGTATTATCTATTGATATTGATCATACCTCTATCGTGATATATATATATTAGTACTGATTTATTGTCCAGCTCTAAACAGAATACAGCAGTTTTTTCTCACCTGTAGGTTTTACCCTCTTTAGTGGTGATGGTGACGCAGGACTGGTCGTTGCCCGAGGCCAGGATCGGGTACGGAACCACCAAAAGCGACGAGCCGTTCTCGGCCTTGATCTTCTTGCGCCCCCGTTCCTGCTTCGGAGGCGGGCCGAGGAGACCCACAAAGCCCCCGTTGGTCTTCCCCGGCTCAATCCCGTGGCTGCCGGCTAACCCTGAGATGAGGTGAGGGGTGGGGGCTCCACCCAGTCGGCTGTGGCTGCTTGAGGTGGGTGTTGTTGGGGTTATTATCTCCGAAGTGCTGAGGTTCCCAGTTCTGGATGCCAGTGCCACACCTGACAGGAACAACAGTGAAGATGAGAACATTACTGAACATTATTATAGCTGTTATTAGGGCTGAACAATATGGCTGAAAAATTTATCCCGATGTAAGTATTTCATATCACTCGATATTGATTATTATTGATTAGTTTTTTGTTTTAAATATTTGAAATAATGGCAAAGTGGCAGCATGACCTTTCCTGTTTTATCTAGTTTTCATTTCACTTTGTTGTTTTTTACTTTTAAGCATCTATGAGGCACGGTGGCAAAACCTTAAACTGCTGCAAGTTACTCATCAGGTTGTTGCTAAGTAACCACAACTTACTTAATAGGGTGTTGCTAGGTAACCTAGCCTTTCCTTTGCCTACATCCCCCAGAATGCTGGTTGGTTTTTGGAGTTCAGTGAATATTCTGTATACTAAATACATCTTTTATATTATATATTTTAACTTCCTTGTTTCATAAATTTACATTGTAAAACATTTGAAGGTGGTTTAACTTGAAAATGAAATTTAAGTTAAACAGAAAATTGTTTTGGTTTTAACTCGGACATTAAAGTTCATGAAGTTGATTTATCAACAAGAGACAAGTTTTCTAAACATTGTTTTATAAAAATGTTTAGAAAACAATATTTTCTAAACATTCTAAACAGCATTGTTGTGTTTAGAAAACAACATTTGTTTAATTAAACATTAAAAACCAACCTAAAAACTCTAGTTTATTAAACTCTTGGAGGTTTGACAGAATTAATAAAAAGTTAACACAACTTACTACTGTAAGTTTTTATCTTTCACAAAGTCACATTTAGGTTCAAAATCTAAAACTCACTAAATTTACTTGACTTAAAGAGTAAAAGATAGTAGATACAACTAAATGCGCTCACGTGTTTTACAGTGTATTGCTCCCTCTGTTGACTATTTCTGTCTTCTATCTCCACATTCCATAAGTTATTTTAATTAATATTTTATAATAATAATAAAAAAACATATTAAAAGTATAAAAAAAATGAATAATTAAAATTTATTTTAAAAAATCCTTCTTTTATTTTCACATCTTCCCTCCAGCTTTCTGAGGCGCCTCTAGTGTCGGTTTAATCTCCAGCTGATTAATGAATGAATCTTTATTTTTCTGCATCACCTGGAGCATTGAAGGAGAACAAAAAAGCAAAGAACAAAGAAAAGCGAACAGGTGACGTGAACCCACTGAGGAAGGGTTTGTCTCAGTTTGCACAGTGGTCCGCTGGGACGTGTTTGCTCACCTGAGACGTGGTTTGTTCTGGAGGGATGGTCTATGAGCTGGCGCAGGTGCCAGTCCTCCCACAGACCCCGGGCTTTCAGAGCCGCCTTGTCGTCCAAATTCAAGTTCACATCTCCAAGGATACGACCTAATTAAGAAGAAAAATATATCTCTTAGTCAGAGTTAGATAGTAACTAGTTGCTTTTATTCAATTAATAAAGTACTTTTAGGAGTTATTTTACTACCCTGTATTTGAGTCATTTTATCATGAAGTATCGCTACTCTTGGGTATAATTTCTGGATTTTCTACCCACTGTGAGTAACTTCACTGAATGGAAGACAAACATGTTTTAACCAAAAATTAACCAAGCGAAGACACACACCTGCAGTTTTTGTTAACGTTTAATACTTATTTTTATTGAATGAAACAAATTTGAAAAAAATTTCTTTTGTTATTTTTTGTTACTTAAACAAATTATCATTTTCATCCTTAAAATACCAAAAATTTCCACTTAACTTTATATTTTGGTCTCTCTGATTATGTCATTTTTAAAATGATTGATATTTTGATCAGTTGGTGCCTGAGTAGACTTTTTACCAAATAATTTTTTACTTGAGTAATTTCTTATATGGCTATTTTTTGCTTTTAGTTGAGTAAAAATATGCTAGTCTGCAAAATGACGACAGCAAAAGTTGGGGGAAAACTATACCTTTTTTTTTATTGTACATTCTGCTCAGTATTCATTACCCAATCGGTGTATACATAAACACAATACAATACTTTGACCTTTTTGAATTCTCCATCTAATAATTAAACAAAGTATGAAAATACTAAGCAATATTTAACTAAGAAAAACTAGCAAACACACTCTAAATACTAATTAAAACTAAAGAAATTAAACAAACAAGAAGTCACAATAAGGTAAAACAAAATTATGATGAAAAACACAAAACCCTAAACTATTATTAAATTAAAAGTCTAAAACAAAAAGATTTCTTTTAAATCTTTCGTAATATAAAAACCTGGAGAAGTAAGAAAATGTTTTATTGTCTGAAGATTCTCAAACATTTTTTGTAAACTTGCATATTTGCATGTCAAGTTAAAAAGTTAAGTAAATTGATTAATTATGATTAATCACAGAGCGTGATTAATCTGATTAAATTTTTTTATGGATGGACAGCGTTAGTTTTTAAAGAATTATTTAGACTAATTGTATGTGTGGACATAGTTGGAGTACCTGTGACAGAGCTGGAGGCAGGGCGGGCATGCAGGGCGATGTCAGGCTGCGACGGGCTTGGACTGTGCAGCCCGGACCCCTGCTGAGCTTTGGACATCCCGTGCTGGCTGCCTTCGGCCTGGCCCGACGGAGACATCAGAGGCTGCTGGGAGGCGGCCGAAACGGCGGGCAGGTGTGGCGGCCGGATCTTCTCCGCCATCAGCTGCTCCTTGATTTTATTGATCAAGACTAGGTTATCCAGCTGACAGCCAGAAACCACCATCAGTGACAGAAGAACAGCCATCATCAGTTCAATCAGTGACACTTCTCAGGGCAATGGTGCCCTCTATTGGTTGACACCAAACATTGCAGCCAAAGCTTTGAGGCTTTGAAGGAATGCCTGTTTAGTTTTTATTTGAGTTTGAAACCTCTTTAAGCAAATAAATAGCTACTTTTGAAATTGAGTTAGATATTTATGTACTTTTAAAGACTTTCAGAACATAGAGGATATAAAAGTGCCTATTTTTCTTCTTACTTTTATGGTTTTGTTGAATTGATGCTTCAAAGATTTTGAGAAATACATTTTAATGTTTCTCATTTTTCAACCGAAGTCTAACCTATCGTCTCTGTAAGACAAACTTTTATTATGTTATTGCAGAAGACAAATGTAATCCAATAAATCTGCCGTTTCAGTCACTGGTTACTACATTTGGGGCAGTGAAAAATGCTTTGCTGTGGTTTTGGGATGAAATCCGGGGATTAAATGAAATTAAAAAATAAAATGCAAACACTCTTCTTATCAAGCATTGGCTTTTGTGCTGGTGAATATCAGATAAGTTATGAGGTGAGGTTCAAATGTAAAAAAAGTAGGAGTAGTATAGGGAACTCATTGAAATTTGATCTAAAACTCTAAAATTAATCTAAAGTTTGAGACCATCTGGCTTCCATGTTATTTCATGTTAAATATTCACACTTTACAAAAGTAAAAATGCTTTCTGTCCACAAGTGAGGCAGGATTGAGACAGTCATTATGAACTGCTTTGTATTTATGAAAGTGTGAAACGTGAAAGAAAATACTTTCTCCAGTCTAAGTTGTAATACCTGTAGTTTTTTTTTTTTTGGTGGTTTCAAGACTTTTATTAGGATTTTATCATGTTTTTTTATAGCGTTAAATGCTTCCTAATTAATATAGCTATTATGTTATTGAGTTTGTCTACAGACTTCACTGGGGCTCCTTGGAGATATAAAATATGCATGAAAGATTCTGCTGCTTTGATTTTGATCAAGCCTTATGTAAAACAAAGTGAAGGCATAATAAGCTTGTACTTTGACTTACACTTTTTTCACTTTGAGCTCTTGCCATTGACTGGTTAAATTAAAATATTATCTATTTCTGTACTTGTTTGTCTTGTGTTTCTTTTTTCAGCATTGTGTTTTTTTTCTTTTTTGACCTGTGTATGAAAAGTAAAAAAATACATAAAAAATAAATAAATATTAAATTATTCTGAGCTAATCCAGTTAAATTGTTTTAAGAGGTTCTCAAGACCACACAGTTGTTTATTAGTGGGGTCCTGACCGACTTTGCGGACCTTAATGGGTAAGCTACAGATAACTTTACATCACATAGTTGAGTGGACTATGGAGTGAATTAGACAGTTTGTATTAAACCTAAATCTGCCAAGATATGACTAAACCTTTCAATTCTTTCAATAAGCTGTCAATTGGCATTAAAGTTCATTATAAAGACATTATAGTTCTGTGCTTCTCCAGGTCTGCTTTTCCAGATGAATTCAAACAAATGTCTAATGTACAAATTGGACAAATTAACATCCACGGTGTGTCCTGCTGATGCGTAAATTTTCAGATTAAATTGTTTCAAATTACAGCTAAATCAAAGAGGTGCAATCCATCTGAAAAGCTATTAGCCTACAGTAGCTCAGTAGACTTCTTATTTTTTTTTACAAACACACTTAAATAAGAAATCCCCCTGCTACAGGTATGTAAACTATTCCTTTAAACTCTCTTTATGGTGGAAACACAGTAGCAGCATGCAGTTATGCTCATCTTCTCTTGCTTGCTGCTGCTAGCTGCCAGTTAGCCGCTTCTGATGGTCAAAGAAAGAAACTTTTTAACTAATTACAAATAACTTAATGAGGCTTTTGGCGTATTTTCTGCTACCAAACCGACACCTGGTCAGTTGAGCTGTTTAGGTACTGTGAGTTAAAGAGGCTACCATAACTGTCAGTTAGCTAAACAGCTAACTGATGCTGGCTAGCTAATGCTAGCTTGTTCAGCTTAACAAAACTCAAAAACAAACAAAAAAAACTAAACCAACTGTCACATTACTTTAATATTTTCAATCATTTTAAGCAGGTTTATTGTTATTATGAATACTGCTTACCGTCATATTCAATAAATGTGAGATTAAAAGTGACTTTTGAAATCAACCTTAACATGTTTTTTTGTAAAGGACACATTTTTGTATTAAAATTGCTATTCTAATCTTATGTTGTGTTTTCATTTGCTGTAAGTGGAAAATCATCATAAATGTTTTTCCCTTAGTGATCTGAGTTAGTAAAATAAATTAACTTTCAATAATATTTTAAATTATTGAATATAACTGTATTTTTGTTGAAAAACTGCTGACTCTTGGGAGTTTTAGCTGACAGCAGCAGTGTCCTTCCCTGAACTTCTTTCAGGAGTTTACAGCTCAAGATAGCTGAAAGATGTTTTGTGTTTATTAATTAATCTTTCAATTAGAATAAATATATTTTTCAGACTTTTGGACTCAGAGGAGCCCGTAGTTTTCAATTGAAATCCAGCTTATAAGATCATTTATTGGTAAAAACCAGGGGCATAGATATCAAGCTTCCCAGTGTGCTATTTAACTACATTTTGGTCAAAATGATCTGTCGACAGCTCAAACAAATAAATATTTACAATATTCCTTCTTTATCAGAGCTTAGGATCAGAAAACCTATTATTTATAATAATATAGTTAAGTCATACAGAACTGTATTTTTTCATTGAAGTCTAAAAGATTCACTTTAAGATTGTTTTTAGTTGTGAAAGGTGGTTCTTACCTGGCCAGGCATAGAAGGAGGAGGAGGCCAAAAGTAGGGATTGTTAAAGCGCGGTTCAGCCATCCTGGAAGAAATGCACACATAATAAAAATGTCAGTTATACTAAACGGCAGGAAATATGCAAATATTGAACCAACTCTTGTCACAGTGTATTTTTTCTTGCTTGATGACTCCTGTTTGTTCAGATTTTTTCATAGCTCAGTACACTTCTGTGTGTTTCTGTTGTTAATGTGGTTAAAAGCCACGTCGGTAGCCCTACAACTAAACAACATCTGACTGTTTGGTGCAATAATCAGTCTTGTGATAGCGTATTTCCAAGAATATTGTGTACAAAGGCTCCTGTTTGACCCAGCTTTGCATCCTTGCACTATTTTCAGTCCAACATGTTATAATGATAGCAGGGAGGATGTTTATGAGCCAGCAGGGTGAGTTAATTCTGCAGGATTTGTAAATCTAAATTAAACTCGCTGCTTTTTCTGAGGATTCTCAGACACACTTTTGCAGGCATGCAGACTTTGAGATAGGCTGCATGTGATTTCAACTGTTAGTTGTTCAACAGTTATCAGAAAATAACAGAGCCCACTAGTTTGATGTAGATGCTAATCTGTTGCTTTTTGTCTCCTCCTTCAAACTAGGGGGTTAAGGGTGAGGAGAAAACCAGGGTAAATTTGGTGGAGTGTTTTCTAAAGTATCTCCAGAATAAGAAATTGCAGAAACTTGTAAATAAGGAATATCTAAATTGACAACATGCAGCGTTTAGTCCCAAGTGCAAACCCGTTTTTCTTTCATCTCAAACCTTCATGGAAACAGCTGTAAAATACCTACAATTTAGCTCTGATTGCGAGTGCGAAGCATAATGATTGATAAGGCTTCTGTTACATTAATCAAGTTTAACCGGACGGCTGAAAATCTTTCTTTTTTAAAGGCAAAGCGAAACACATGCAGTTTAAGGCTTGCTCTGAAGGCCTTTCTTTCCATAGCCTCTCTTTTCCGACCCTCTTGAAGATCTTTTTAAAACATTTTGCCTTGCATGCTTTGGCACACAGAGCCATTCCTAAGTCTGTTTGGCTTAGCAGAAGCATAACACAGCCCACATCTGCAAGCCAAGAGAAACAAAACCGATACATCTAGAGGTACAGCCGCACAATGCACCTCCCAGAAAATTTCTATAACGATGGGGGCTTTCTGCCCCAGGGGAGTTTTTCTGCTTTTATGCATCTTTGCGTTGCTTTTTGAGCTGCAACGTGATTGTAGTGAGGGTTTAAGTCAAATAGGAAATTGTATTTTCTGTTTGTGCTTAATTACAGTTTTTTAGGCTGTCCTGAATAATTTTCTTCTTGTTTGCCGTTGTTCTATATCCATTAATTGTAATTCTGAAAATGAACTTCACATGATATACATATGTTTTCATTTTTTATGTTCAGTTCATCAGAAGTTTAATTTCTTAATCAGTTTGTCATACTATATAGAAATGCCAAACAGCATCCAATCCAGGCTATCAAAGACTTAGATAATTTTACATGAACAACTTAATCTTTAGCATTTCTGATATTTTCTCTTATACTCAGACATGCTACCTAATTGTACCACCGTCTGAAATCATTATTTATCACAGTGTTCATATCCCTTTAACTTTTTCCCCTTCCTTTCACATTACAACCACAAACTTTGCTGACTTTTATTAGGGTTTTATATGCTAGATCATATAATTATATGATCTAGCATATAGCATATGATCTAGCATATGATCTATGCTAGATCATATAATTATATGATCTCATATAATTATATGATCTAGATCATATAATTATATGATCTAGCAAGTAATAATTATCTCATATGGAAGTAAAATCTACTTTTTTACATATGAAATAAAAAAAACTAAATCATCATGTTCTTGTATTTAACCCCTTTACTTTAGCACTCTTAAATAAAACCAAATACAACCAAGTTCCTACAGAAGTCAACTAATTTGTAAACAGAGTCCACCTCTATGTAACTTAATCTACATATAAATCCAGCTGTTCAAGTAACTATGTTACATTCAGTTGTTGTAAAAAATGCTGAATACGTCAAACATGGCTTTAAAAAAATTGACTTGAAATTAACGCCTTGAAATTGGGCCTCTGTCTCTTTAAGAAACTCTTGCTCTTTCCAACACCTTCAGGAAGTCATCACAACATCTCTCCTCTATTAAGCCTTTAGTAATGTTTTTACCAGCATTTCACTGAGAAGCAGCTCGTCTAATGAGCTCAGCAGATGCTCAGCTCCACCAGGTGTTTGCTAATTGCTGCTGGCTAGTTTGAAGGAGCTGAGTGGGAGAAGGTTGCTCTGTGAGGCTTGGAAACTGCAGCTCCGAAAAGGAGCTGGATCTCGAAGGCGGGGCTACGTCCAACGAGGCGTTTTGCACAACTGACTGGTTGCCATGGAGATTAAAATGTTTCTCAAACATGAAGGAAAGAATCAAAGCAACACTCCAGGCATGTTTTTGATGAAGGAATAAAATTATAACATGATGTAAAGCTCAAAAAAGTCAATTTTACATAATACTGCCCTTTTAAACACCCCAGCAGAGATGCAAGGCATTGGGTTTAGATCAAAAGCATATTTGTGTCGGAACGGACCAATCAAAGGAAAGAGCTTAATCCAACAGAAGAATTTGTACAAAAACTTAAAAGAGTGTTCACAGATTCTCTAAATCCAATCTGACTGAGCTTGAACTAGAATTGTGATTCTTAAAAACTTTTAAAAACAAATTTTCATTTTCCATCCACTTCACAATTATGAACCACTTTGTTTTGGCCAGCTATATAAAATCTCAACAAGAATGTAACATGAAAATAGGTGGAAAACTTCAAGGTGTATGAATTCTTGAATATGCGTGCAATTTTTAAATTTTCCTGTGAGCTGGAATCGAACTCACAACTGTTCAGCCACAGGTCTCCTCATAATATGAGCTCCATAAATTGTGTTAAAAGCCAAAAGATGTGATTAAAGTGCTGAGATGTCGTGAACACTGGACGTTAACTACAAATACTGAAGCAAAGCCCTCAGAAACACCAGTATTGAAAACTAATGTGCCAAAATGGAAAACAATCAATAAACCAATCACAAAGCAAAACCTCTGAAGCAAAGGATTATGGGAGGTTTAAACTGCTAATATTTGTATTTATTTCTATGTTCCTCAACAATAATGTTAAATGTACAATGATTACTTAGGAAACAATATGATCTTTGAAGCTTTTTGTGTTTAAAAAGAATAGATGTTTTTACATTTTATGTGACTTAGTTGAAACAGAAGAGCCTGAACATCCAACATCCAAGAAAACACAGACAGTTTCACTAAACTCATTCAATTTAAAAGTTTTCGTATTAGAATTACATATATTGAATATATGCAACTCGTTCTGTTGCATATTTTCAACTGTTTTCAGATTAAAGTTAGATTAAATTTGCCTATTTACCACCTGAGTATCAGAACTTAATAATCAGTATATTATGTTATGGGCACAGCCACATTTTCACATCTGTTCAGTGGAGACCAAGTATTCAGCTTTAATAAATTAAATATGAGCGTCCACTATGCTGTCTCAATTGGACTCTATATGGGTAAAAATAAATCTGCACCTTGTCTTACTGACGGAAATGTGCAAAAATATCAATAATATTGACTGACTAGTTTAATACATATGAAAAGTGCCACATATATATTTAAAATAAACCCTTAAAATCCAGTAGTGTAAGTTGTTATAGAAAAAGTGAAAGGTATTTCAAGTGCAGTGGTTATAAAATGTCATGACATCACTATAAAAATGGCAGGTTTTGTGATGTAAATAAATGAACCTGGGTACAAATGTTTTCACAACTTTAATCCCAAATCAGTTAGCAGAAATTAAAAAGCAGAAATAATCTGGTTTGCATAAGTGTCCTTAAATGAATACTTTGTTGAAGCACATTTCAGTCCCAGTTTTCAGTCTTATTTGGTTCAGTCCAGAATCTGATCATCAAAAAATAAAGTTCAGTTGTTCTAGTAGGATTTCCTAAACATTTGCTCATCTCCATGTTTTACCTGATGTTATTATTTACAGAGAGGGTACACAATTCAGCTTATTAAACAAAGGTATCGGTCAGGAGAAGGGCACAAGGACAAAAACAGCTAATTTGGTCTAAACATCATAGCATAGTGAGGTCAGTCATTTGTAACTGGAGAAAATCTGGAAAAATAGTCACAAATGGAAGCTGAATATGTCTTCAAAACTGGTAAAAGACCAATTAGAAACTGGTCTGTGATGCTGCAAAGAGTCTAAAGTAACACGGAATGAGATTCAGCAGCTAATTGTGTCCTATATGTGACATCAATCTGTTCTACACGTCATATATCTGGACTAAAGCGTAGGATTCGTTCATCAACAAAACATAAATACAAGGGTCTGAAAGGAGATAGGTCTACCTATTTTAATTTATCGTTTACCTCAAAAGCTTTCTTATTAAACTGGACCGGACAGCAAAAATGTTGCAAAAACGACTGCATGTATTTATTATAGTAAAGGAAAATAGTATTTTAACACAGATTTATATCCACTGTAGCTGCTGTGAAAGCTTCATACACTGGGTTCATGAGAAGTGGCCTACAGTGAGGTTGTTGTTGTTGTTTTTTAAATGGTGATAAAAAAAAAAAGTTAGGAGCAACTTAAGCCAGTTATTGCTTAGAAAGAAACAGAATGGAGCTGATTTCCAGATTTGGATTGTTCCTAGCTTTAAACCAGCTCTAAGAGTGAGTTTTCCCCTACAGAGCAGCAATCCTGCAGCGCCTCGGTCTGTCCGCCGCCTCTCCCACATTCTCAGACAGTTTATTAAAAAAATCAGACAAAAGGAAAACAAAAATGGCAGCCCTGTCTTATTTTTATAACCAGCGGACGCCATATTCTGCAGAAAGGACTATTACAAGCAGATAACCCTCCGGGTGTCATTAAAGGCCACTGCGACGCGAATGCATGCGGCAAATTTGCATAAATCGTAGGGATGATTGTTTACTTTGATTTGCAGGTTTGAATAGCCCGGCTTGGCGAGGAAAAAAAAAAAACACCACACACTGACACTTCCTACAGCCATCAGCGTGGCTCTTACACAGCGCCGAGCTGAGCCAGAAATCCGATCATCAGGAGGGCTTGTATTTGCACGGCAGCTTAAGACGTCATCTATTAACATTTAAGCATCGCAAATGCTTATTTTATTATTCCAAGTTCTGCACGACTTTTAAGAGAAGCGGCGGTGCAGCGCGGCGGCTTTGAGCGAGAGCAAAACAGCATAAAGAGGCGGATAATTTGCACGGAGAGACCAACATACCTGCGCCAGCGAGAGGAGAAGAAACAGAAATTTATAACGGAGCAGGACTCCCCTTTTTCTGCCTGCTTTCAGCCAGACTTCAAGCCTTCCGGGTCGCCTGCTGTTCACTTCTGGGTGCTACAGGCGAGAGGCTGCTCACAGTACAGAGAGAAAAACCCGTTCAGACCGATTTTTAACCCATTTTCTGGCTCATAATTTTCACCCGATCCGTGCAGATGCCGCAGATGTGCGCGTTTGGCGCCGCGGCGCTATAGTAAAAAATGAGCGCATGAATAAAAAGGGGGGTTCGACTTTTTACAAGACCTTCCTGTAGGAGACTATTGTGGGAATAATGAATTATAATATGAACGTCTCTCACTTTTCCTCACCCCATGTTTAATATAAACCTCGCAAGTAGTCATTACAGTCAGATTATTTGGAGTTGGAGACTGAAAAGGGATGCGCCTGTTATATTTTCCGTGCACTGTATCATTGCTGCGTGTCTGTCGGAGATAATGTGCATTAAATATGAGTAATCCTGTGAGCTGCAGGAGCAGCATGACAGGATGCTAATGTGCTCTGTGCTTAGCTCAGCAGGAGAGGGCACTGCTGCCACGCTGCAAGCCACAGAGCCGCAGCTGGCGGTCCACGGGACCCAGAACACGAATGATACTCAGAGGGGACTGTTATTGTTTCAGCTTTCAAATTGTTTTATTGTACAACTCCTATTGAGTGTTTGCTGGTTTATAAAAGTGTAAATTGCACTGGAGCTTTGTTTTGGTTTGGGATTATAAATTGTAATATTGGAAATATATGGTGACCTATTATAGTAAATAATAATAATAATAGTTATTATTATTATAATAATAGTAATAATAATAACAAATAAAACAAGCACTAAATATTTATCATAAATCAAAAGCAATAAATAAATACAAGTAGGAAATATTGAAAAATCCAATTTAAAACTCTGATTTAATAATATTTCACTAGATTTAAGAAAACATGATGTAGAAAATGTCTCTTTTAAAATATTTACCAAAAAAAGACCAAAATCCGTAGAAGAACTTTGGTTTTAGTTTTTATTTTATTGAGCTTTGCTGGAATTTCAAGTCATTATTGATATAAAATAGGACAAACCTCTTTCAAAAGATATTAAAACAATCAACTTTCTAAAATAATACTTGTTTTTTTGTAGTGGTATTTCTTTACATTTCATTTAAAAATAAAATGTCAAAAATGATTTATACCACCCTCAGTAATTAACTGACTATGAGATACCACTTTGTTAGCATCACATAGTAATCTTGTTTATAATTGCTGACCATTTATTTGTTTATTTTTTGCATGTTTCCACCGGCAGTTTTTACGGTTTATTTTTGGCGATGAGTTCCTGGTAAGAGAAGTTGGATGGCCTCCTTCCCATCACCCTAATCATTAACTCCCTGCACAGATTTCAGTCAGGACTCTAGTTGGGCCACTACGACAAACTCAAATAACAAAGTAAATCGTTATCATGCACCTGCTATTGTCAGTGCTCAGCGCCTCTATTTACATTCATGGAAAATGCAAAACTCAAACTGGCATGAAATGAAATATGGGACCTGCAGGAAACAAATACATTTAAATGAAGTTGGAGATATGGGGAGAAGCATAACAGAGTGATTTATGCACTGCTAAAACTGGCCTCCTGCTGGACACAATTTCAATCTTTAGCCTCCGAATGAATTGCCCTGACCCAACTCCACCCAACAGGTGTTTCACGGTTAATGGGAGGAGCAACGTCAGCGGTGAAACAACAAAGCAACGTTAGAAAATGGTGCACAGAGCAGAAACATTGTCTGAGAAACTCTTTTTTTTCTAAACGGGAGTATTTTCTGTGTCGCAACTCCCATTCATCACTGCTCCATTAAGTATTTAAAGCAATTTAAATCCAGTTGCTGAGAGTCCCAGTTTAATTGATTAACTACAGCGGATAGTTCAGGGGTCTGCAACTTTTACAGCCACTTTACAGCCGCAGCTGTCACCTGACTTCTTGCAAAACAGACAACTTGTATGTTGTCTGTGCTGCAGATTAGGAGCCGCGACCCATTCGCAGACCTTAGTCCTTGACGGGCCATAATGGGTTCAGGTCCCGACCTGATGACCTTTGCTGCATGTCTCCCCCCCATCTTACATCAAGTCACTCTCAAATGAAGGCTGCTAGAGCTTGTAATGCTTCTGTGCAACACCCAGGTCCGTTTACCAGTTCAGGGACTCGACCAAAACCCCTCAGTGTTATTACCTTGAGAAATAATGACATTTGGTTAAATATAAAACAGGCTTTAACGCCGAAAAGGATCAAATGTCACCCAAGTGGAACAGACACAGAGTGACGTTCAGCGTCCAGCGCTGGGCTCCTCTCAGCTCACTGTAGGGATGCAACCAAGTGAAGCAAAGATTGTGAGTTCTGCTTTTATCTTCTCATTCTGCACCGTCTCCAAGGGGTGCTGGCCTGCCTTAATCACTTTTTGTTACGAGTAAGATAGACGACTGTCGCCAGTCTTAAATGTTGTGCTTATGTCAGCAGTGTGTATGTGAGCAGATAAAAGAGACTGAGGAAGGACACTGGGTCATTTATCCATAACAAGCTGATAAAACAGTCAAAAAAAAAGACAACTTTTAAGTTTAGATAAAGAAAATATGGTGGAAAACTTTAAATGAACCACCATTTTATTTCTTCTTTTACAGATTAAAGTAAAGATAAACAAAGTTTTGCATAAAAAGGATTGATATTTTTCCTATGTGATGGAAAATGATGTAAAGAAAACACACATACTCCAACCTAATAATAAAAACAGATCATAAAACATATTATTGATATCTTTAGAGTTATTCTTCATGGAAATTAATTGCTGGAGAAACACCTAAAAATCAAAATCATTAGCTCTTTATCATTTTAATCCAAGTTTTTAATAGTCATTGTAAAAAAAAATCATCAAAGAGCCACTGTATAATAAATAACACAGCTTCAAGTGCCCCAGAGTTTATTATTCACTGGAACAATTGTGGTTTCTTCACTCAAGGTGGTCAAATTCAAGTTGAAGATGTGGCACACAGTGTCATAAATAACAGTGAAAATGACATTTTTCATAATAACTACTATGGCCTTGACCAACATGGGTTATTTCCTCGGCTTCATACCAATGGCAGAGTTATAGTTCCAAATATTAATATGGCCTTGATGAAACCAGATTGAACAATATTCAAGTGAATCCACTTGAAAATAATGTGATTTATATTTTTTATTCACTTTTTCACTTTCTGCAGTGAAGAGTTTGTTAATGTAGAAGAAATGAAGTTCAAATAAATTAACTTTATAACAAAATTTTGCTGAAAGGATTACTTTAAAGAATGTATCACTGAACACATTCCTATAGAATTAGACCAGGAAACTAAAGATGCAAAAATAAAAAAGTACAAACTACATGAGCCAAACATAGCCAAAGTAATGTGACTGTTTCTGTAAGACGTTCAGTGGCAGCTGAGCAGACATCGATGTTTTGGTGAGGAAAACATTGACTGGAGAGTGTTTATTCAAAACACACACAAAAGATACAGAACAACTTCTGTTTAAAACCAGAACGTCCAGTCTAATAAAACCCTTGAGAGTGCAACTCATCTCAAAGGTTGAGTCAAAGGTTGAGTTCAAGGATGAGATAAACTCATCTGAAAATATTTGACTTGTTTATTTGAAAGTTCTTCCACAGTTTGCAGATTCTCACTCGATTATAAGAGAGCTTTTCATGAGCCTTTGCAAAATGTTTCCAATATAAAAGACTTTATTTCTATATGCATAAGCTGAATAATGTACCTGGTGGCACTGGATAGCAACTCATAATTACATGAATTAAATATAAAAGAAATGATTGTTTAGATGTCTAGTTTGCTTATTGATGACTTGGAGGTTTTGAACCTCCCGTCTCAACTTGAGATCGATTGTTCAACTCAAAGAAAAATGTTCATTCTTTCAATTGAAAACTCTTTTGTCGTTCTGTTTATGTTTAACAAAGAAACCGAACCCTTCATGGTGTCACTAATCCTGGGCCTCCAATATATCTTGTAAACGTACATTTATGACTTTAAATGTATGAGTCTTTGTAGAAGGATTATGTTGTTTGTGCAGCTTTAGTCAGGAAATGGGTTATGAAGTGTTCCAGGTCACTTTGACATGAAAAGAATCGTTGCGCTTCAGTAAAGGTAGTTTGGATCCAAGAAGTCAGAAGGAAGTTCGGATAGATGAGGAAATGACAACTCGACAATAACTGTAGCTGTGGGATTACTGGAATTATCCTTCGCTATGAAGTGAACCAAGAAAAACTACGCACGTCCGAGGAAATGATGCTATTGGTCGAAACTTCCGAAATACAATATATATGAAATCCTGTAAAAGGTCTTGGAACCATTACAAAGTAGGAGTAACTATTGAGTTTGTAATGTGTAGGCAGAAATAAATCTCCAGGTCGGCCTGATTACAGCAGTGAGAAATACAAGTCCATGTGATAATTTGTTTCATTCCTTGAGTTTGCCAATTTTCATCCCCCACATAAAAAGGTTCAGAAAAATCTACAGCAGCAGCTTCAAAAGGAGGTGATTTGGTTACTCTGTATCGAGGTAAAGGAGCAGTAATCTGCTGTGCTGCCTTGACCTTGAGTTTTCTGCAAATGTAACAACTTGAAACAAAATCTATAACAAGCTGTCTCCCTATCCAAAGCTAAATTTGTTCCTCACCCTTTCATGACATGACTGAACTAGTAGTTCAGAATATTGTGACTTGTTGGTAGTATCCAGGGGTGTTGTTCTCTGAAACTAAGATCTGAGTTCTGCAGTCTTCCCCCAACACTTAATAGACCATTTTCATCGAAAATGTTTTCAAATTTTTGATTTCAGAATCTGCTTTCACATTCTGTTTTGACCTTGGATATTTCAGACCTAAAACAACTCTCTTGTGTGGCCTTTATCCGGTACATTTCATTGCACTAAGCTCTTCTGCAGTTAACTCTCCCTGAACCTTCTGACAAGTCCTTGTGTTGGTAACAAACCATTTTCAGTGATTCTTAATACAGTCGTAAGCTTGTTGTAAATTTCTAAATTTAACAGTGGTTTAGTTTGCTTGCATCACAGTAGACGTGTAACTTTACGTTGTGGTACCACCTGGGAATGGCCACCAGGTACAACAGTGGTAGCTCCTGTACACCACTGCTCCCATTTCTCTGTCAAATCAGTGGGTAATGGTTCATCCCAGCTGAACCCTCTCTCCCACATTTCTTGGAAAAGGCACTTCACTCTGACAGGAAACTCAATAGGGTCAAATATACGAGCTACACTTCTCTTTGCATTTTCTCTGTCCTTCAAAATGTCCATTAGCGCCTTTTGATTAAACACAAAATCATTGTGTTCCGGTCTCCAAACCAGGTCCAGTACTGTAAGCACATTTCCACAGGACTATGTATCACTCACAACTCTACTCCATTCTCTTTCCACATGCTTTTAGATCAGATGAGTTGGTAACTCATTTGCAGAGGTTCATACCTTCCTGAATGTCCTTGTGCTGCAGTTGTCACATATAGAGCTTCCTGTACAGTAGGTGCGCTTGAAATAAAGTCAACTAAATGCTAAATCTTTGAGAGCCTTTACTGCCCTTGGCTTTTCCATTCCAGTGTTTCAGATGTTTTCTAATGGTGGCAGCAAGCAGGAACGGACAGGGAGACACTCCAAAACCAAATCTGTTCATTCTCAGGACACCTCATTTAAACTAGATGAGTTAGGTCCACATATTAAGCTAAATGTGGACCTAACCCTCCCTTTGGGTTCAGTTTAGGTCCAGTGTGCAGAGTCAGACACTCATTGAGGGATAGACTGTTATCATCATGTGAGGATACATAAAATACCTCTCTGAATTTAGTTGTGGCTTTGTCCTCTTTTACCACAGCATGATGGAGCATGTAGTATTTCACGTCTCTTGGCTTGCTTCCTCTGGTTTGTCATCTGCCACCTCCTTCCAGATACTGTTTTGCATGTAGTCCTCTGTTACATTGCTGTATCTGGCAAGAACAGCAACAATGGCAAGAAAGCAAGAAAGCTTGGGGAGCTTTCTTTCTCTCGAAGCTTGTTAAGCTCTCGAAACGTTGCTTTGCTTCCCTAAAGATGTCCAGAAGCTGGTCTTTGGCTGCGTTCACACTGCAGCCTGAGGAGACCCAAATCCAATTTTTTTTGCCTTAATGCGACCTGCATTTGATCTTTTTCTGATAGTCTGAACAACACAAGCCAGACTTTTGCGGCCACTTGGATATCCGATACGTATCTGATCTTTCCAAATGTGACCTGAATCTGAACGGCTAGGTCACATTCAACCAACTCGAATGTCATGGGGGCGTGCTGTGGTGGCGCAGGGGGTTAGCACGCCCCACATTTGGAGGCCTTAGACCCGCGGACGTCGTGGGTCCGCGGTTCGACTCCCGGTCGACTCCCAGTCCCGACGACCTTTGCCGCATGTCCTCCTTCAAAAATGGCGCTGGCTGCCTGCAGACGCAGCTCCCATCGTGTGTGTGTGTTAATCTGTGTATAAAAAATTCTTGCTGTAACTGCAAAATAATTTCCCTGCTGGGGAATCCCTTCTTCAAATGTCACCACTCTACGTTCTGATACGCGCAAGCGAGAAGAAAAACAACCATGGCGAACTATTATGAGGATGAAGTTGTTAAAGTGCTGGCTGTGGTTGGACAACAACTTCAAAATCATAAGATATGCTCCACCATTAGCATTCATGCTTACTTCCGCAAACACTGAATGCTTCTTTTTTATGGCAGTTGGCAAGACAAGTCACATCTAAGTGTGACATTATTGCGGTTGTAGTTCACATTGGAGATCACATACAATCGAAACCTGGACTGTCCTTGTCGATGCGTTACGGTTGGTCGGCTGTTTCCTCTTTTAACCGCACCAATGCGTCCGTCATGGTGGCTGCTAAACTGAACCCTTAGCTTCACTTTGTTCAAAAAAATAAATAAAGCATTCTTCAAAATAAAAATAACTTCCTCTTTTCAAATGCTTTGCACTAAATATGTTTCACTTCACCGTTTTGTAATAATGGACCTTACCACAGCATTGAAATGCACCATTTGACCTGGCTGTATACAAAGTCCTGCATGGTGTGTATTCAACATTTAACCTGAACAAACTGGATGCAGAGGAGTTGTTTTCACGCCCTTGGCCTACATCAGCAGGTCTCCCTTTAAAGGCACACACATAAACAAACACGTTGCATCTGTTTGCAGCATGGCTAGCTAGTTGTTCCACTGGTTTTGTAGCTTGCACAAACACAGCCACACCCTCCAGAAGTGCACAAGCGCTGTCACCTCCAGAGGCCAGGTGCAGGAAGGGCAGGGGCGGTGGCGGCGGGGGGTAGGGAGGGCTCGTTATCCCCGTGAGGGTGGAGCAAAAGGGGGAGGTGAGGAAAGCGGATGAAGCACTTGAAGCTTATTTTGACATGCCGCTCGTCAGGCTTTTTTGAGAGCAGGTAAGAACTAATAACCTCATGGCAGCTGTTCTCTTTCTCTCTAGAGATTTATTTGCTTCAGTAAGACATTTTTTAATCTCTTAAAGATTATAGAAATATTTATCCTCCAGTTTGAACCAGTGTGATTGTGAGGTTTTGTGGTTTGGTTTATCTGAATTATTTGTATCATTCTTGTTGACTCAGGGACAGAGCCGAACTCGTCCCTGAGCTCTGTCTGGTCCAGGGTTCATGACCAATGGACGCAAGCAAATATTGATCCAAAACTCTTGGAGCACTCACTGACAAGTCTTTTTTTTTTTAAATCATTTTTAGCAAAATCTCACAGAAGATATTCCTCTTGTGTAGCTGGATTATTACCTGCAGCGTTCCTGACATTCCTGAGCTCCTCCTCCCTGGGGCAGAAAGAAAAACCTGTTGGTCCATGTTTGTTGTTTCCTTGCAGACATGGATGGTGTGTTGGAAGGAGCGGTGGTGTTGTCTGCGTGTAAACTGGTCTGCAATTTTCTCGTCCTGCCGTCTCTGGCTGCGTCCCACAGTCCTGTCAGCTTCTGTTGCTGCTCCCTCTTGATTTTCACAGACTTCCTGGTCACAGGTAAGGACAAAATCAGGTGCACCACTTAACCTGCACCTCTTATTAAACATGTTTGTAGTTAATTTTTGTCCATGAAGCGCTCCCTAAGCCCCAGTAAAGAAGCTTTTGTTTTTAACACCACTGTCAGCAAACTGCTCCTTCGTGCTGTTTTAGATTTGCAGTCCTGATGCCCTGAAGGTCGGCGTTTTGCTGACCTCCAGTGGTTCTAGCTTTCATTTTGCTGAAGTGATGCCAGTAGAGTTCAGATGTGGTCGCAGGTGCTGCAGAGCATTTATCCTTCACCCCACCCAAAGATGGTGCAGGGCGTGATCAAACATTAAACCTGTGTGAAGTTTTTAGACACTAATTTACCTTTTGATCCTGGCGACTCAAAGCTTTCTGCAGGTTTGAAATGATGCGCTTCATTTATGTGGCAACAATTCACAACAACGATCGTGAATCTCAAATCACATCAAGCTACTTTTAATCCAATTCAATTCCAAATACATTCAAATTAATCCAGTTATGTAATCATATCCAGACAATGTTTGGCTCTTTAAATATTGCATTCGCTGCCTGCAAGTAATATAAAAAAAACTCTGAATTTTACTCAGATGGCCGCGATCGATGAGAAAGTGACGAACATTGTGATCTGTCCATGAAATAAACTTACTCATAGTGACGTGGTTTAAATCTTCCAAATTTAAGCTTCACCTGAAAAATCAAAATCTAAGAATACATTGAAGCTGAGGCATGTTCAGTTAGTATTTTGTGAGCTTTAGTGAAGTTGGTATAAAGCGACAAAGAACTTTATTGATCTAAGGTACTTTTTAATATTTTTGGACAGGAATCTCGGCTACATTTTAACCATATAATATTTGTAAATATTATGCTCTATAAAAACCTTCTATCATTTGTTTAAACTTTGTGTCAAGGCGTATTACTAAAACTGCACAATGATTGGCAGGTATGTCGCCATTGAAATATCAAATACCATATTTATACCTCAAAGGGCTGCCTGGAGTGCAATAATTGTTGCCTAATATATTCCAAGTGTTGTGAACTTGTCTTTTTCACACTAATGTAATATTCAGCCAGTATCACAGCTACAGATGTTCACACCAGACAAAAATGATGTTTCACAAATGCTAAAACTAATAAAGTGACGAAAACAAAAGTGACAAAAAGAGAGAAAATAAAAACATATTACAACTGATATCGTCATCTGATGCCTCACTATAATTAGCACTATCTGAAGATTTTCTATTACTGTGCAATGCTATTGTGTAATGCTCTGCATTACTTTTATTTTTACATGTCAAAAGTCTGCAACACACTGCAAAAACTCAAAATCTTACCAAGTATTTTTGGTCTAGTTTCTAGTGCAAAATATCTTCGTACACTTGAAATAAGACAAAACTAACTTATAAGTAACTTTTCAGAAAGATACAGGAAATTGTTTTAAGTCAATACTTTCTTCATATTGCTGAAAAAGCACTAGTTCCATTAACAGATTATTTTACTTGTAACACGGGAAAAATGTCTTATTATAAGTGAACTTATCTGCCGATGACAGAACTTTTCCATCAATATGAAGGAATTACTGACTTAAACTCCTAAATTTAGCTGAAAAGTTACTAAGTTATTTGTGTCTTATTTCAAGTGTACAACTAAGATATTTGCACTAGAAACTACACCAGAAATACTTGGTAAGATTTTGTTTTTGCAGTGCAGATTTTCATTTTTTAACTTTGATGTCAAACGTATCAATCCACAAACAATAAAACAACATGATCTGCAGAAACATTTTGTCAAACTGTGCTATCTTTGGTGTTTTTCATAGATTCTCTCAATGAATTTGGATCTACTTTTATCTTTGACAGAGGCTGTGATTATCAAAGTGCCTAAATGTTGCAGTCAAAAGAACTGGACTTCTTATAGACGTTTCACCTCTGAATACAATTACACCAAACTTAAGAGAAGAATATATAAAAAAACATGGATCTTTGTTCTTACTCTACATAATTCTGCATTACTTTGTGCTTTTCGTGCTGTCTGGAAGCAGGTGGATCAACATGATGTGTGTATCTAATGATTAAAAGGTTTTCAGCAAAAAAAGGGGCTTGATCAAAAGGATTTGAGAAAGTGCACACATTTAAATTCTGAACTCCTTACTTGAAGTACTATCTAGTACATCTTGAATTTGAATGTGTAATGCACATGCCCTGCTTCTCTCTGTCTGCACCTCAGCCACTGATTAGGTTCTTGGCCAGAAAAGCAGAAGCTTCTTATCTGAAAGTTCCTGCCTGTCCAGGGTCAGCGCTGCTTCACTGATCATTTTCTCTGCTTTCACTTGGTTCTTTCTGCCGCTTAAAGATGAGAATTTAATGTAGCTTACTGAAGTGAAGCTGTGTGCAGCTGGTATCAGTATTAGCTCTCTTACTGAACATGCAACAAAGCCAGTCGAGGTTCTGCACTCAGATTGAACCGACTCAACCTTTATCAAGAGTTTCAGTGAAGGCAGGTGTGCACCAAGGAGATGTCCTCTATCCACTCCTCTTTGCTCGACATTATCATGTGGGAAGCTTTTAAAGGCTGGGTGGGAGTTAGTTTTGATGATTACAGCTCAAATTTTGCAAACACTGATTGCCAAGGCTTCAGAATTACTACATGATATCATACCTGCTGAAGAACCGAGATTCACGAAGAACCGAGATTCACCTTTTTTTGTTACCGTCATTAAAGACCTGAGACGATAAAAACTACAGCCTGAAGTGACCAAATTAGATTTTTTTTTTTTGCCCTTATGTGGTACAAAACAACACAGGTGGTAGTTTTACAAATGTGACCAAAGCCACTTGGATATGTGGTCGTAAAACTGGAACGTATTTTAAATTGTGAGCTGTGTCTGTACGGCCAGGTCGCATTCATCCGACTTGAACGTCATTGATATTCAACAAATGTCACCAACAGTAAAGAGCTTTTTTAAATTTTTTTATAAAGGTTTCATAATGCAGCTTCATTCAGATAAAGTAACAGTCTTCCACTACTTTGAGGATTTTACTTTTCTCTAAGCTTACTGCAATATGAAATGTTTCCGTTAGAGTTAATGCTTTGTTAAAACAAACAACCTGTGTTTTTGCTGGTAGTTGGGCTTCTGCTGACTCTCTTGTGATCCCACAGCTTTCCTGAGTTTCCTTTGCGTCTTGAAGTCCTGGCTGACTGAGCTGAACCCACCAGGTGATGTCATCGCCCTGCGTTTCCTGCTCTTCCTCAGCCACACCTACAGAGCCGTGCTGCTCCTCACCACGTTTCTGATCGCTACGGAGACCCTGATCAGGTTGCTGTGGCCACACGCTGCAGCTGATTCCCGGACAATTTTCTGTAATGATGAGGAGGAAGAGGACGGCAGCGTCTCGGATGAAGGCGAAAGCTTGCCACAGGTGGTGGGTTTCTTCTGCTGCCTGTCGGTGTGGATCGCCGTGGCGTTCAGTGTCCGGTGGCACTGGAAGCTGGAGGAAGGGTGGACGGCTGCTTGTCTGGACAAAACCGACTCTCTCATCAGATGTCTTCCTAACCTCTTCAGTCCCATGCACAGAGTCATGGATCACTACTGGAGCGTGGCCTTCCTGGTTCTCCTCGGGCTGCTGCTGACCGTCAGCACGGGCCTGCAGAGGAGAAACCAGACTTCTGCAGAACCAAAGAGAACACAGGATGGAGCGGCGCCTGCAACCTTCAAGCCGCTTCATCCAGAAATGTTTACCCCAAAGTGTGTTGATGGAGACATTCCCCTCATCTCCCATGGCTGCTTGTCTGAAAAGATGGGAAGACAGGAGGTCAAGAGGACTCAGAAACACGTTTACCTGGATTTAGTCAGAGGGCAGAGCTTGGATTCAAATCAAACCCACCTGAGCAGACGGGAACAGTGGGGTTTTCCAAGCCTGGAGGAGAATACAGTAATAGCGTTTGTTAGCGTGCTTTGCATGTTCATGCTTCCCTTCTACCTCAGTGTGAACACTTGTCTAATCAGGACAATAGACTCTCTGCTGAATGGATGCATCAAGTCCTTACTTTCGTCTGTGTCCAACAGCAGAGACACAGCGTCCTCTCTCAGAGTCTCACAGGTTTAAGAAACAAAGCCAGAGTCCAGCTGATGAGTATTTGCAGCAGAACCATGAAGAGTGGTCCCAGTGTGCAGGCGGCTGTTTTACCTGTTGACGCTGCTCTGACAGGAGAGTAAACACACCTTCCCAGGCAGCTTTTCACATGTTGGGGATAGTATTTGTAGAGTGCAGAGAGGTGCTGAGGAGGCAGGTCAAGGCGTGCTTGCAGAGCAACACCAAGTACTTTTAAAATTCCTCGGGGCATCAGTTTCCTCAGATGTTTGTCTTTACACAAAGCCACGGTTTATGTGAGATTGATCCAGGGGCAAACAGCATCTTGCAATGTGTAACATAAAGTCTGCTGATGCTGCCTGACATGAAGATATATGTAATGAAAACCGAGGGACTCGAGGGCAAACAGATGGAGTTTTTCCTGCTATTATGGGGTCATCAGACTGTCTGTGCCTTGAAAATCATCCATGTTGGGTTTTTTTTACATTTTGCCTCAATGATATTTGAGTGGGATGTTAAAGGAGAGACCAGCACAAAGTTGTGTAACTGTATGAAGTGAAATAAAAAAAGGAGAAGTTTTCACCAAGAAAAATCTTAGAAGTGTGGCATGCATTTGTATTCTGCTCCTTTACTCTGATACCCTTAAATAAAATCCGGTGAAACTGAGAAGTAAATGTTACTGAACTGAAGGGCTTGGTGTATCTGAAAAAAACTGCAGGCATCCGATCAAAGATGTGGCGTCCCTTTATTATCATTCAACTTACAATTCTTGATGCAGCAAAACAAACCAGTAAACAGAAAATATCAAACTTAGAACTCCTTTCTGATAATACAGTTGCTACAACTACTGAACTACTGCAAAAACTATATCAAAAACATGTTCTGCCCCATTCTAGAACATTCCCACCCATTAAGGCTCTGATAGGTTGTTGTCGACCATGATTGACAGGCAGACCAGCCAATCACGGTTCAGACAAGCCTACAAGGCGAAGCCCAGCGAAGCTGTGGTATTTTCCACAGTTACTATTATTGGCATCAAATGTTTTATTGCTATCATTTAGAAAATATTAATAAATGTTTCCACAGATTGCCAAGAATCAACCAAACAAAACTTTGGTGTAAACAGACTGTGCTGCAAATGTTTTAGCTGCACAAATACAGCACAAATATTTCAGGTCAAGTTTATTTTATTTTGTTAACGTGGGGGATGAGGGCAGAGGTCAATCTCTGGTGACCTCTGGAGATGTTTTTTGTAGTTTTTTTTTTTATCTTAAAAATTATAATGACAAAGGGAAATTTTTGCTGCACAAATGTAGTACAATTGATTGACAACATATTTATGGGAATTTGATTTTGACCAGGGATAGTCAACCGGTTATCTTAATACGTTAACAAAACATTTATTAATACATTTAAAACGATATCTGCGAACAAATTTGACACGAATGTTGTTTAATTTGAAGGAGTTGGGCCAACTTCACTCAGGTGTCGTGCTGACCAAATTAACCCAACCACACACGTTCATGTTAATATGCTGATCAATAAGCAACTTAGGGTTAAAGCTAAACTTGTCATCCTAAAGAAAAAAGCATCATTCAGTTCCTGTTTCAGATTCTTCTGAAACTTATAACTTTAATATTCTGTTCATCTGCTGGAGGTGGTGAAGAAGCTGTTTTGCATAAGCAGAAATTTGTTTTTTTTTTCTTATTCAATTTGCTTTCCCTGCAGACAGGACACTCTACAAGAACAACCAGGTGCAAAGTTAGAAAAATATCACGTGGTTATAAGAAATATGATGGCTAAACATATTTTTATATGCAATGACTTGGAACAGGCTTTTGTAAGATTTAAGTCTAAGCAAAGTTGCTACTTATTTCAGCCATGGAGTAATTCAAACTCTCTACAACTCTACAGACACTCCAAGCAAGACAGATATCACTTCACTGGCATGAAGTTAAAGTAAACATTCCCCATATAGATCAGTTGCAACTTTTGAAGTACATAGGTTTACCCACACTAATATTTTTACCTTTATGAAATTTGGGAAATCTTGAATGATGATGCAATAGCTCCTGATAGGCTGATTCACAATATCTGAGTTTTTATGCTTCTGGTTGTATTTTAAAGCAACAACCTCAAACAAATGTCCTCCTGTGTGACCTCATGAAAAATCAGATGAATTCAGGGACGATGTCAAAAAGACAAACATTTCAAGACGTCTGAAAGTGACACGTTCGTCTGTTCAAACAGTTATAAACACGGGAAAACGCCATGGAAACGTGATTTGGAGCGAAATGTGAAAATCAAGAACAAAAGGAAAATATCGCATAAAGATTCTGGCTGAAGCTGAGGAGAAAAGCTATGTTTCCATTTCCCGTATAATTTGATATTTTTGAAATTTGCTTCACAGAAACACCAATTTCTAAAAAAGAATGTTTTTCAATAAAATGTTTTGCTGCTAGGATGAAGTGTTTGAAATTAGTGTATTTCGCAAAACTGCAATGGAAACACAAGTCACATGATCAACAACGGGATGTTGCCAATGGCGCGGGATGAAGAAGAAGATGACAGGAAGTAGTTGGAGGATGACAACATGGAATGTTTTTTAATCACTTATCACATGAACAAACTTATCCATGTGCGATTTTGGTGCGTATTGATGCTTTGTTGCCTATTTAATGGAAACACAACAATTGCAAAATTGTGTTTTTTTGACAGCAGTGGAACATTGACAATGTTTTGTGCACATTTGTATTGGAAACACAGTTGCTGTGTCATTATCCAGTTAATTATGTCCTTTACCATCATCGGCAAATAGGCCACTAAACCAGGAAGAGGATATTCATCCAAAAGCAATATAACAAATAGATTAAAGTTTGAAAATGTATTCAGAAGCTGCGTCCATATAGGAGGTGCTCACTTACAACAACGGCCAACAAGTTTATCTAGAAAGCAGACCGCAAGATTTTAAAAGAAGTCGGCAAAAAACCTACAATGTCATCAACTGACCTACAGCGGGCTATTGCTGTGGGTCGTTTGTTTGTTTGGGGTTTATTTTGGTAATATTGTTTGTTAAATGACGAAATCAAGGGTAAGTATGTTGCTTAATAATAAATATATGACTTTTCTTTTTAGACATTAAAGGACAAATAATTGAATTTCCTCAATTTTCATCACTGTAAAGCCCTTCTTTTTGACTTGCTGTTTTTTTTTCATTACTTGTGTCCAAATGACAACATGAAACAAAATAAAGGTCAAGAAGAACTTGATCCTTTTAAAATGGTGCTGGCTTAAGTGTGGATTAGTTAAGCAAACAAGATGTTGTGTCTGCAAGAATCAGCAGATTTTTTCCAGCCCAGACAAGGTGGTATCTTTGTTCCCGGCATCCTTTGTGTCTTAGTTCAATATTGTATTTACCAACATTAACCCTTCTCCAACCTCTGACCTCACCGTAAAGGTCAACCTCACTCAATCCACTTGATTTAAACATCTGTCTGCAGATTTGAGACGTGTTGCTGTGAGTTTTAGCCTCTCATTTCAAGGAACACGTTCTGATCCTGCCTTTTACTCCCATGCCAAATCAGACAAGTCGGTGCAGCATTCTGCTCCAAACCACTCAGGCTAATTAAAAAAATGCAATTTGCTTTTTTTAAAAGTTGGAAATTAAGGACAAGAATAAGACATAATAGTATGAGATTTCAGTAAGCACATTCAAAAACAAACAGACTTTCAACATGAAAACAACAAAACCGGAAGGAAAATCCATGTTTGCAACACTTTGTTTCCCTTTTGTGCTTCAATTCAGTCCTTCCCAATATTGCTCATCGAGGAACGCGGTCCTGCACGTTTTCTGCCTTTACACACTATTAGCACACTGAATAAAGGAATTAATAACTCCATCAGGTTCTGCAGCAGCTTGGTAGCGACTCATCCTTATAGATCAGGAATATTATGTGCTCTGAGGACACAAACTAGTAAACACTCAACCCACAGTTTCCTTTATCTTCACTTTTCAGGAGTGTATCGACACAAAAGTTTATGTTGTAGATTAACATTAAAACTGAGTGAGATGGACACTGCAGTGCTCCTTGTTGATTTGGGGTGGGTTGATTTTTTGTGTACTTTTGTTGATGTTTACATAAAGTTATGAAAATCAATAAAAAAAACAAAAAAACAAACTGAGTGAGAATCTGTTTTACCCTGGATTTATTTTAGGAGCTGGTGGATCCACTCTGAGAGTCCAGGAACTAGTCAAGGAATAATTTCTCTATTTTATTACGAAGTTGTATTACGTCATAATTCAGAAATAACACAAGAATCTGATCCAATGCATTAACCAAATTCCTCAGCTTGGTCCTGTCAACCCACTAATGAGAAACAGCAGGTCAAAAGTAACTTGACCTGCTCTGGTGAGTTGAGGACACAACTCACCACCAGATGGCGCCCTGTCCCAGAAAAGGGACAACTCATGTTGTTCATTGTTAGACCTCTAATACGAGAGGAATGAAGGGAAAGGAATGTTAGCAATCAGGTTGTTGACTAATTGTAAAGTTATCCTCTGATTTTATTTGAAAGGGAAGCAGACATTAACACAAACAGCTTCTTCAAGTCATCTGAGATTCAGTTCAGGGTTTTTTACACTGGGAGCAAAACACTGAGAATTATATTTGGCACTGGGACGGTTCAGCTGCTCACAGCAAGAAGGTCCTGGGGTTGAGTCCAAGTCCACTCTCTCTCTCTCCATTCTTCCTATACTGCAGCTCAAAAATATGCAGAGTCGCATAAGAGCATGTGTGTACCTTTTAAAGGATTGCAGACTAATTTAAGTCAGATAATAAAATTAGTTTGTATGTCACTTTACAACATTTACTGAACCAAACTGCTTTCCATTCATGCAGGATTAAACAGACTAGAATAAAAACACGGTGACAACATTGGTAGAAACATAAGAGTCACAGTGTGCTAACACGGCTCTAAACAAATGTGGTTTTAGTTTAGACTTAAACAAAAATAGATCATTGATGAGCCACAGTTAAAAAGGTAATGAATTCCAGAGTTTTGGACCACCTCCATCAAATGAATGGTCACCCCACGGTTTGGACTTTAAACTGAGGACTTCCAAAAGATGTTGGTCAGCAGAACAAAAAGCCCTGACTGGGCCAGGTGCCACATAAATAAGAAGCTGCAATGCCTTTAACATCTTTAAAAACAAACAAATGTTCAAAATCAACTCTGAAACATCCTGGGAGCCAGTGGGGCGATGTGACTGTAGCTGTGTTTCCATTGTCCATATATGGACTTAAATAAAAATACATTTGCATAATAGAGACATGTCAATAAAAAAAACCTCACATTTTTCCAAAACAAGTGTTAGGTTAGGATCAAGTGGTTTTTCAGCCATATTGAAATTAGACTATTTCGCAAACTTGCAATGGAAAAGCTTTTTTCACATCACATGGGATCAACAACCAGACAGGAAGTTGTAGGAGAATGACAGTGCAGCATGTTTTTCTAATGACTTATGATGAGAACAAACTTATTCATGCGTGATTTTAATTATATTTCTTATCTAAAGGAGCAGTATTTTGTAAAAATTGACTTTTTTGAGTTTTACTAAATATTATAATCTCTTCCTTCTCCTTGGAGCTGCAGTTTAAAAGCTTCCAAGTTTCCGCCTGACTGAGTGGCCGTTCCCCACGACTCCCCCGCTCGGCTCCTTGAAAGAGACAGAGGCACAATTACCATACTTTCCGGACTATAGAGCGCGCCTCATTATAAGCCGCACCTACAAAGTTTAAAAAAACAAAAAACAAACTGGAAACGTACATGTGTAAGCCGCACCGGCCTATAAACCGCTGGTATCTCCGCCGCTCTCGGTTTTTCACTTAATAAATCTGCTATTAAGGACGCAGGCCTCCGTCTCCAACGCCGAACCATGGATTCGTTCACGCCGAGCTTAAGAGCAGCGGCTCTCGATCTGGCAGTACAGATCGATAGCCTTCAACTTACAAGCTGCATCATATGAGTTTGAAAACATTTCTCCGTCATGCCTGCTGCTAGCATGTGCTTGTTCTAGATGGAAATTAGCGCTTTCTTCGTTGATTTCCAATTTTGACTTCCAATGATTCACTTCCTGCTAAAGAGAGAAGAAAAATCCACAGAAAAGCCGCACCGGGCTACAAGCTGCATGATTCAAAGTGTAGGAAAACATTAGCGGCTTATAGTCCAAAAATATGGTATTTCTTTTAAGTTGTGTTTAATATACAGACTATGTTTATAAAAACTGAAGGTAATATAGTTACTTGATTATGTTATAAATAGCACTATGTGCCTGAAAAACACATAATACAGCCCCTAAATGGAAACACTGCAATTGCAAAATTGTGTTTTTTTTTTTTACATTAGTGGAATATAGACAAAGTTTTTTTGGACATTTGTAATGGAAACGCAGAAAATGAGGGCATCTTTTGTCTCATTGTTTCACATTGAGAGCTTAATAACAGGCCTCCAGTCCTATGTCACCGAGCACTGTAAGTAATCCCAGAACATTCAATAACACCGATGAGGAGTCTGTTCATGCCACCAGCATCATAGCTGAAAGTCTCGTTGGTAACCAGAATGAAAATGGAGGCGTCATTTCTGCTTTTCGTCCCCAGATTGCTTGCGAGATTAGAAACCTCACACTCCTGCCTCAGGAGAGCCGCAGCACACAGGAATCAAATCTCTCTAAGGAGACTTCAGTGGCTGTTTAATGGACACGTCCCCCCAGGAACAACGTGTCCATGACAGGACAGGCGTTCTGTCCTCTGATAAAAATCACTGCGTTGAGCTGAGAGACGTACCCACATTCAGAGGCAGCATGATGAGTATGGCCTGTTGTCTCAAACTGTGTGCTCTTTGTTGAGAAGTGGCTGCAATCATGATGCAACAAGACTCAACTGCTTTCAAGTGTGAAGTAATGAAGCAAAAAGGCATGCCTGCCCACTTTTCTAAGGCACTTCTACACAGAGCGTGACTCAGCCATCAACGTTTTGTCACGATTTTTGAAACATCAAACCATTTATTTTGCATTTCAACAACCGCGCACTTGGATGCACCACAGATGGCAAACGCAGGGGGACTTGTTGGCGGCTGTGGCTCACTCGCAGCGAGAAAAACACCGAACTCCAGGAGACATCTCTTTCATGCCGCATGTCGCACGCCCTGAGCCTTGCGCAGTTGCCAAAAACACGAGGCAGAGCGATGAAAAAGATTGCACAGCTTCCCGCCTCCCAGCTGGAAGTTTGGCAACGATCCACTGAAATATGTGCCATGAAGCTCTGACAGGGAGGGATCAAGTGTTAACAAGCAGAGGCAAAGCATTCCTGTGTTTCAATGGGGACTCATCTGCTTCTCATATGTTTCATTTTTGGCTTCTCAGTTTACAAAAACTGTCTTATATTTACAGAAATCTTTGAAATCTGCTAGGCCACCCTACCTGACCACCGCCTCCAGAGCTCTCAACCTTATCATATCATATTACCTTATTATTTTTGAATGTTTCCAAATCCCATCGCATTAAAATTGATACGCTGTACAAGATACATTTTTCTAATTAAAGTATTACTGATAATGCCACTTATTTACATACAGCATAGTAGAATAAAGTGTTTTTTATCATTATTTTTGCCTTTATTGTCTTTAATGTCACTGAAACAGGTCATTTTAACCTTTTTGGCAAATGTTGTATGTAAAGATTTTGATGGGCATCAAAATGAAAATAGTTAAAATGTATCGTCACTTCCGGGAACTTTGTAACTGACAGCCATCTTGGTAGGAAATTGTTATGTAGATGTTATGACAACAATAAACAAAGTACAAGTTTAGAACTAGCTCTCTTCTTGTTCCTATCAAACTTAACAATATAAGCACATTACAAGTACTACTCAGTCACAGTTTTTTTAAACTAATGTAGCTTTTATCTGCAAGCTAAGACAAACATGGCCTACGTGTTAGTACTTACTTTGCCAGTGACCAGAACCGTGTCGTTCACGTGAAGAGCTTGAACGTTCTCTACAAGGCCGTTGAACGGGACTCATCTGCTCCTCATATGTTTCATTTGAGAAGGCGGCTTTCCGTTCGGGCCACGAAGCTCCTCCGTGGTTTACACGCTTCTTCGTGTTCACCAAGTAGTGAACCATGTAGGAGATCGGACGCAGCGTGTTTTCATTGTCCGTCTCACACGGGTCGGTTCCGTTATCAGCCGTTACTACTTCCGCCGAACGTGCTTGGGAACGTTCATGTGACGCTGTCTGAGCGTTCAGTCATGCTAGCTGGGTTGCATTTTGTCCACACTTCTTGTCCATTTTTTACAAAAATGCTCCTGTTTTGTTTTGTTTTTTAAACCGCCATTAATATTTCTGCAAGTTGAACATTTACACGAAAAATACACGAGATAGTAACCAAGTAGCTGGTTTCCACCCCATTGGCAAGTTCATGTTGTGAAATAAGAGAAAACGGCTCCAGTCTACTGCGCGCGCGCGCACACACACACACACACACACACACAAAAGGAGAAAAAGGGATAATTTTTCCACAAGCTTGAAATTTGTAGTCTATAATGACTCAATAATTTTCACTTTAAGTTGATAAGTTGCAGAGAGTTAGCATAAGGGCACTACAAATAAGACTATATTTTTTAGCTCCTGTATGCTAAAAGTTAAGCTATGCTAAGCTAAACAGGCTAAGCGTGTGACTAGAAATATTAGCCTTTGTTTTATGCCGCTGTAACAAACAATATGCTTCGTAGTTTTCACATGCTGAACAGATCCATGTGTTTTGTTTGGTTAAGCTTTGCTACTCAAGTTTTTGCCCACTGTTCTTTTTAATTTAGGACTGCAGTGCATTTAGATGATATTGCAATTTTAGTGCGTCTTCTTCAGCTTGTGTCCCTGTCTTTGCACCGCTAAGAAAGAAAAAAAAACCCTCAGTTGATGAATAATTTAATTATTTTATCTATTTTAAAAGCAGGACTCAATTAAAATTGCAATTAACATTTAATATTCATTAATATTGACTTGTTTATGGAACTATTATATATAATTTATTGCAATACATTTTTTATTTGTGCTATAATCAATATCTTGACCATGTTTTAAAATTTAAAAAGAAGGGTTGTGCTTGTTTTGTAGCCACGGCAGTCGGTGTTTGTGCCTTTGGGAATAAAAAAAAATAACTTTGAGGAAAGAAAAGCTTAAAAACAGGAAAAGTTCATTCTACACACGAGACTGACACCAGGTGGTTCAGTTACTATTAATTATTCTTTATGAATGACCACAAATCCAAATATTTGTGAAAATCTCAACAATTAATGTTTAAGAAATAAAATCGCTACAAAAATGCAAAATGTATTTTCTGTGATGAGTTGACAGACCTGTTTTTAATCACCTGATGGTGAGATTTACCCACAGATATGTTTTTATCCTGCAGCAAGAATATTAATTTCAAGACAAACTAAAAGACACAGTCAGGTTTTTATAGTGGTTTATTGTACATTAAAACATTTCCCACAATCCTCCAGCAGCAAAAGCCCACTGAAGTGTTTTTTTTTTAAACACAACAGGTGCGAATAGGCCATCATCAAAAGACACAGTCATCATTATATCCATATAAAGTGTCATAGTTATGAGCATAATATATATATATTTTACCAATAGATTCAACATTGACCCAACACAACTCCTATTAGTTGTAATATTTCCACTGAATGCAGCAAAACAATCTGGAGTCAAATTCTCTTTAATCCTGCATGTCAAGATCCACTTTAGACCAAAACATCAGAAAGCTCTCCATAGTGTCTGGAACTTCAGCCTAAAACCTTAAAATAAACCGAACAGCAGGCTTTTTGTGGGTAACAAGCAGATCCAGGTGTTGCTCTGCAAAAATGACTCATAATTTAAGGATCATCAGAGACTCCTGCAGATCTGTGCATGTTAAAACAGCCACCGACTCGCAGCTCGACTCACATTCTACGGCACATACCAGAATCATTTCCTACCGAAGTGAGGGCACTGCCCCAATTTTTACTTTATAAACCAACAAAGACGACACGCGCACAAATGCAAAAATAAAAAAATACAGTAGCAAAGGAAGGCTGCTGCTTTTGTTTCATTATTTGTTGGTTGAGATCAACTTGATCTTGAAGAATTGTGCAATTATTACTATTTTTTTTCCATTGCTTGGGCGTTCAGCTTCATTAGCGACAGCCAAAGTTGGATTTGCGACCCCAGACAGCAGGACTTGTGGGTGACTGACGATGAAACAAGAGCACGTGAGGCACATGGGACAGAAATGAACATGACCGAGCCTCAAAAGGAATGATCTGTGATTTTTATTATCATGCAACACCAGCACATAACTCACCCGCCCACTGCCTCTTCTCCAAACATTCAGCTCAATTTCATCTAACAAATGAGGTGAATTAATAGAAGAGGACACTGGTTCTCTGTGGCACTCTCCTCACACCTCCCTCGACAACAAGAATCAATATTTACTTAATTTAATATCCATTTAATATTAAGACAAGATGAGGGAAGAAACATGTGGACGTCTCAGGAAGAGGACAGGAACTTAAATATGAACAAATCCACTGGAGACTTCCTCCTTTTTACTTTATGTACAAACTAGAAGGTCCTTGCTTCACCAATAGCAGCATTTGCCTAAGCAATGTCCTGCCTTTTTAAAATTACCTACTGAGCACAATGCATTAGAAAAGTATTCACACCCCCGATGCAGCCATGTTGTATGAAGTTACAGCCAACATTTTATGTTATGATGTGAAAGCAAGAGAGAGCAGTGCATAATTATGATGTACAAGTAGAATGATGAAGAGTTTCTATGGTTTTTACACACAAAAGTGGGGGAAGCATTTGTTTTCACCCCTCTTAAACACTTTACAAATTAAACCAGTGCAACTATTTACCCTCAGAAATGATGAAAAGGCAACTCTGGAGGGTCTGTGGAGATTCATAGCTCAGGTGGAAGAATCTGTCACTTAAATTCTTCTCAAATGTGGCTTTTATGGAAGACTGGCAAGAAGAAAACCAGAACCAAGCAACGTTTTGACCAACATACAAAAAAACAAAAACAAAGAAGAATAACAGTTTAGATTAAAATAGATGCCTGTGTTAAAATGGCCTAGTCAAAGTTCAGACTTAAATCTAGTGGACAATCTATGTTAAAACTTCATCCAGTTCTCTATCCAGTCTGAGCTTGACCTGTTTTGCAAAGGAAAGGGGCCGACTACAAATGCATGCCACACTTTTCAGAGACTTTACTTAACAAGCTCAAACTCACTTTGTCTCGATCAGGCACATAAAATACATTGAACTTATGGTTGTAATGTGAGAAAAAATTCAAGAAGTGTGAATACTTTTGCAAGACACTGCAAGTAGTGCTCTTCTGCTCTTAAGTGTTTAGAAATAAAACAGACAGAACACACACACACACGCAGGTTTTCTTCACAATGACGGATTACACAGAGAAACATAATAGTCCAAAACAAAAATGATACTCTCTTATTTAAGGCTCTTCTGAAGCCAAAATCCACAAATTAACTTATTAAAAAACAAAACAGCAACAACTCCAAGATACCAGAACACTTGACACGAGTGAGTCACAATCTGAAAAACAGAGAAAACAAACAGGAGTCCCGTCAATCACATCCAGCACCGGAAACCAGCAGTATAGAAGAAGACAAGAGGCTGTTTTTCACTGGTGCACTTGTTTGGAAACAGACAGGCGACATCGAGCCTGACAGGCGAGAGTTTATAGTGAGAGCGATTCGCCTGGGAGTGTGAGTTGGGCCTGTTCTTCATCTCCGTCTGTCAAAGCCCACTTAGTTTCTCCACTTAGTGTCATCTTTGTTCCCAACAGGATGCTCAATGAGGTCCAAGTGCAAACGACGACTTTAAGGTTCTTAAAAAATAAACATTTCGGAAAGCATGATTCTTGACAGAACTAAGAAAAAAAACAAAAAACTTTAACAACCCCCAATATACATTTTTAAACATTTCTGTCACCTATGATTTAATCATCTGTTTGGTCATCGTTTCCCCTTAAAGCCGCACGGTGTTGATGCGCAGCGGCTGCACGTTCTTGCCGTTGGCGTGGCTCTGGCCGGGGCTGAAATAAGGGAAGACCTTTGAGGTGAATTTCTCCCGGTACGTGTAGAGCCAGGACATGTCGTCTGCGTTGTAGAAGATGAGCAGGCCTTTCGGGTAGTCCAGGAACACCCCCACCTTCTCCAGCTTGCTCTTGACGTTGAGGCGCGTCCAGGGCTCGGTGCAGGCGCTGTACTGGTTGCCGTCGTGCATCACGATGCAGTAGAAGCCGCGGCTGGGCTGGATCTGGATGCTGCCCTTGCGGCTCACCGTCTCGTTGGCCACGCCGATCATCCACTGCGTCTTCTCCGACACCATCACCTCCCAGTAGTGGACGCCCGATACGAAGCCCTCGGCGCCCAGGACGGAGACCTCCACGTCGAAGCGCCTCGGGGAGTCCTGCAGAGGCTGCGGGTGGAGATTCCCATACGCCACGATGGTGGAATCGTCTGACAGGATCAGTCTTTGGTGGGCTGTGATGGGGTCAAGGGTCAGGGCTCCTGGCACTGTTGGTAAGAGAGATTACAGGTTACCTATCAGATTTTAGAGACAGAAAAAAAGTGATCAACAGACATGAAGATCAGCCTTTCCATTGATTTTCAAAGCATGGTTAAATATTTTAAAATGGAATTTTCTAGGGGTGTTTTTACATCTGATAGTTCAGTAAATTTGGTTCGATTGGCAACCAAAATTGCGACATTTGGTATGTTTTCACATTGCACTGTCAAATGAATCAAACCCTTTCAAAGAGCTGTTCCCCCACTTGCCTGTGGTGGCGCTGCACCAAGAACCACTGAAGGAAATGACACAAAACCTCTGAAGAAGACACAACTTCTTTCCTCACAAATTTTTAACAAAAATGAAGTAGTATCAGATTTTAGTGGTTGCAGGTTTTCTCTTTTGTCTTTGGCAAAACACCACGAGCATTAAGACTTTTACATTCTTGGTTGAATTTACCCAGAATGCCCTGCGCTATAGTCCGCTTTTGGAGCAATCTCCGTTCTGTTTGCATCCACATATGCATTCAAACCACACCAGAGTTCACTTCAACCAAACCAAGACCTAGGTTTTTAGGCGAACCAGTGTTCGCTTTTCTTGGTCCTTATCGAAGTTTGATTGTGCATTCACACCTCCCCAATCGAACCGGACCTTCTAAGCAAACAAACTAGAGTACGAATAAAGAGGACCAACTTATTCTGCTTTTCTGAGCTGAAAACGGAGAGAACATTTAAGTTTTAATTGAACTAAGGTTTAACATTTAACTACTGGTGCAGCTAAACTCTTGTGATTAAAACATGTGGAGGAAAGTGAGGCTTGAACAATCACTGCAATGTTTCCTAACATGAAGTATTTTGGTGACTTGGTGGTTTGTTACTGTGATTAATTCCAGGCAGACAAAGCTCAGAGTTTTTAAAATGCCTGTGTAGGGTGACGGTTTGTTAGGTCTCACACAGTTTCAGCTCCTTTTCAATAGATAAAAGGAAACTTAATTTAATAAAAACAATTTAAAGATGAAGACCATTTTCTTACGCCCAAGTTTGGTGTTCCAGATGTAACTCCTTCACTCTGGCTGCATTCTCAGCTGCTCTGTGGTCAGTTTACAACTCGTGTTGTGTTAGCATTAACTTTATGACTTAGATAAAGGCTCCAATGTTATTTGAAGTCATGCCAATTCAGAGCCGACTGGTAGAGCTGCTGAGAAACTTTACAAATCAGGTGTGGCAACAGCCCAAAATATTCCTGCTGATTAAAATGATCAGGAATGAGAAACAGACCAGAGTTTCACAACAGCTGCATCCATGTGACCAACACCACACATCTGTTTTATCTTTAGCCACTGGCCTTCAAAGAAAAGTGTCCTGCAGGACAGCTCAGTCTCAGATACATCAACCCACGCTGGGAGTGTAAACAACACACAGAGACAGTAATTATAGGGAAAGGAGGAGCAGTTTCAGTTCACAGCTCCGTAGAATGTCTAATTCTCTGTGCAGTTATGCGTTTTAGGAGGGTTTGCACCCAGTGGAGCTTCTGGCAAGCGTGGCTTCCCAGATGTAGATCAGCTCAGAGCTCCGCCAGGGCTGTAACAATACATCCAGCTTAACATACGATGCGACACAAGATGAAATTAGCTTCTTCAGTTAAAGCAAAAGCTTTCACAAATCACAAATTTTTTTCCAAAAACTCCATATGTATAGAACAGTTCAGTTCAGAGTAAAATCAATGGATGGACATTAATCATCTTCAGGGGTGGCGATGCATTTCTTTTAAACTGTTCTGCAATTACGTCGGAAAGGATAGATGGAGGTGAATTTTGTGGCGAACTGCCAGCGGACAGGACAGCTTGTTCACTGGTCAATGACAACTCAAGTGTTTGTTGCAATCACCTCATTAAAGATTCATAGCCTGAGCGCCTGCTTGGGTCAGATGAAGAAACAGGAGATTCGAACTGTCCTGCTAAACATAAGTGGGGTTTAAAACCAGTTCCCGGCCTGCTCCTGCTTTCCGAACAGTGAATTTCGGGGCCGATGGGAGGAATGTCTTTGTTGACGCTCTGGCAACTGCTGCTGATGGATCGCAACCAATTGTTCCATTTAGCAGCCAGTCAAGAGAGGCCAAGAAACTGTCTGGCCTCCCCGCGGGCTGAGAACTGATTGAGAGAGCAAAACAACATTATAAAATCCTCAGTGTGTTTGTTGAGTTATGTGTTGCGAATGAGAGACGGCTGCAAGAAGTCCTGCTCCACTCAGGACCTTCAAACACTGAAAGGCATCACAATTTCTCACCTGAGAAGGAGCCGGAGGCTGTGCAAAACACGTTTTGATTTTTATCAAAGCACTCTGCTCTATTTTGAGTGGATGTATAGAAGTCTAGCGGATTTTGACTTCACAAATTTATTTCACTCTGCAAATTTATTTAAATCCTCTCCAGCTGCAGCTCTCCCTGTAGCTTTTCAATTAGAAACGGGTCTGGGCTCAGGGTGAGGCATTTAGAGCGCCGATCTGCCGCCGAGGCCCTTCAATTTTTCATTTGGACGTACGCTGCGGCTTGTTGAGCTGAAAGGCAAAAGGCAAAATCTGTCTTCATCTGCAGCTTCAAAATGCAGCCCCAAGCAACATGGCATCCATTATCTTATTACCACAACATCTGTGCAGTGTTGTTTTTCTGCTCCAAATAGTTTACAGAATTATAACCTGAAAAATAAAACGTGGTTGCATCAGACAACTGCAAATGTTTCTAAGTCATTATTGTACACTGGATATATATTTTTGGAAATAGTAGCTTTAATTAAAAGTTAAATTGTTAGCTGAAAGTCTCAGTGGCCCAGAAACACGAGCAGAAAAATAAAAATGCATCACATTCTGGGAAAAGATGTTTCCACTTAGCATTTTTTGTATTGCTATTTATACGACCACAAGAATCTTGGCTGTCCTCCTGTACAGTTTTCTTCAGTTTCTTTTATATCAGTCTTTGTAAAAATGTTCTGGTAAAAACCACAGCTGCTGCTTCACTAGCAAGAAAATTTCCCCTTATTGCTGGTAGAAGTAAAATGGTCGATTCTGAGTGCAGCCACCTCTGTAGTTACAACGAATATTAATTTTTCATATTTTGTGCACAGAATACAGAAATATTGAGAACATATTTTAATAAATCACATTTTTTTTTATAATGCTAACAACAAAAACATAAAACTAAAAGGTAATTTTCCTCAGTAACAGATGGAAATTTCCCTCTTGGTTGCTCAAGGATGATTAGATGCAACAGGAAACTCATAATTTATTAACAAGCAGCATCTTGTTTGTTTAATCTCAAAGCTTAACTAGCAAAATGGGATCGCCAACACGTGCGCGACCCCCAGTAAAGCTGCTTTAGCTTTAAAAACAAACAGCTAAACATTTAAATCAGAGCAATTTTCCACATATTTATTGAAGGATATAATATTGATCTGTTTGTCTCCGAAGCAACAAACACAGTCAGACAACCTTTAAGCCTGACGGCTATAGTTTGTGTAGCGCTCCCTTACCTGGTGAAATGTCTTGGAAGAGTGATTTCCAGATTGTGTACTGCAGGGGCCCCATGTACTTGGACGTTGGGAAGTCCTCATAAGTCAGATTGGTCTCATGTATCTTCCCTTTAACCCTGAAAAACAGATCAACAACAGTCTGAGCTGACGTCGTCATTTGTAATTTAATATCGACTCGTGTTGTGCAGCTCCAACTTTCAATGCTTGATGAATTTCTTTTTATTTATGCTTTTTGAAATCTTCCATTAGCTGGTAAACGGCATCATTAATCACGAGCTGAAAGGATGAAGCTGGCAGAATGGGCACGGGGTCACGCTTTGCAAAAAAACCCCCCAAAAAAACCTTTTATATGAACCTTCATGTGAAGGAGAGAAAGCTACTCTACATGCTGACACATTTCCGTTCACCTGGGACACATCCTAGTCTAAGACACAGGCTGTAAATAATTAATAACGCCGCTTACTCCGGCTTCTCCCTTACCAAAATGTGCATCTTAACCTGCAGCCGTCCTGTTCTGCATTAATCCTCCTGCAGGAGCTGGTGTTGTCTTGCAGAGTGACAGAAATAGAAACAGTCTAATCTCTGAAAATGGAGCCAAAAAGCAGCAAAACCTCAAAACTGCTTAGAATAACCTGGAGAATTGAAACCAGTTTAAACAGCGAAAGCAAACAACACAAGTAAAGGTCAACGGTCCTGCTGTGTCCACACAATGATGCAATAACTAAACTAAACATACCCGTGTTAATTTTAAGGCTTACATTTTAACAGATGCATTGTTCCTACAATATTTCCACTTAAAAGCTCAACATTTTTCCAAACTCAGTTTCAGAGATCGTTTTCAGCTGTATTTCATTACACTTTATTTGGGTTTGTTGTTTTTTTCTTCCGCAAATAATGAAACAAATTGTTTAAGCTGGTCCCAAAAGGCATTTTGTCTTCTGGATAAACTTATAATAAGGTCAAATAACACTAAAAAAACAACAACAAAAAAACTGTAAAAGCTGAACATGAGCTGAACGCAGTTCCTTGAAAATCACACTTTGAAACCAGTAATAAATTTATCTAAACTCTGAAAACGTAGCCAAAGCAGACTAAGAACCTTGGATTTGGTATCAAACATACAATTAAAATGATCTAAAAAACAAAAAGAGTAAAAAGTCCCTTTGTTCTTTTAGAAGCGTTTTAGTCAAAATCTAAAATAAATAAATGATCGAGGAAAATCAAATTCTAATGTGTTAAACTGAAACTGAATTATAAAAAGCATATTTGTTTTCCAGAAATTCTGTTTTTTTATCTTTTAGATAATGTAAGAAGAAAATGTCTGGAAATTCAAGTTTTTTTCCAAACCACAATAAAAAAAATTTTATCCAGTTTTTTCCAGAACTGGAACATAACAAAATCACACTCTACCAGAACTGTTATCTACTGTTAACAGTTCTGGTTCTTGTAGTACTTTCGTATTCGTCATATGTGCCGAGATTTTTCCCCAGTCGGTAATGAATATCTGACGTCTCTCCATTTTACTTTTCTGAGAAATGAATGAACCCCACACGGCGTTAACGCTCTCCGCCGGCACACAGGGAACTTAATTTTATCTGAGACACTCGGCTGGACGTCAGACAGAACCATAAGAAGCATATTTGTAGTCAAACATGTCATCACTTTCTATCTCAGCAATGCAAATGAGAAACACAGATGGAGGCGCTGCGCAGTAAGAGCTTATTTTGAGATTTCCTAACTCTGATCGTAATTTCAGGACTCCTAGAATCCTGAAATAATTTGACTTAAAACTCTTAACTTTACTCAACGTCAGGGAAGTACTTGGTGCATTTTTATGTTACAAATACGAATGTTTGAGAATTTCAGGCAAATATTACAACAGACTGACAATATTTACACAACTGAATAGAAATATAATATAATTAAAATAATCCATACTTTACTGTATTTTTACAGACTGGGGAACACTTCTAAAAAACAAAACAAAACAAAACAAAAAAGCCACTCCTACAACATCAGAGTTGATTTGCCAGGTTCTTCTCTAGGATATATTTTTTAAAAACCACAAACTCAAGATGGAAATTCGACTTAACTCGCTTTTTTCTTTGCTCTGTGTTTTCTATTAAACTACAATTTATCCTTTTCTTATCATTAATTGGTTTCCTCCAAGATGTCTGACAAAGACATGAAGATGCACTGTGATTGAAGTATGGCTTCACAATAAGTCAAAATACATCGTGATATATACATGATCAATATCGACACAAGTCGATCAGACGTAGATAATACGTCTGATAGAATATTCAATAATTTCACTGAATTCAGATGCAGAACCGCACAGCATTCTGGGAGATGTAGGCAGAAAAAAGACTAGCAGCTAAACCTCTCACAGCTAGTTAAGAAAAGTTGGTGGCATTAACTAACTCACTTGCTTTTTGGTTACCGAGCAACAACCTCCTGAGTAACTTGTGGTTACCTAGCAACAACCTGATGAGTTGTTGCTGCTGTGCAATCTTAAATTGCACAGCAGCAGTTTAAGATTTTGCCACCATGTGTCACAAATTCAAATAATAATAATAATTTTAAAAAAAACTGGAAAGGAGAAAATGAGGACAACATGTTGAGAGGAATTTGTGGATAAAACAGGAACGGTCACATCACCAGCTTGGCAGTATTTTCAGATATCACAACACGTTTTTCAGACATAATCACCCAACTTTTGTTTGCATAAAGCACTAAGACAATCAACTTCTTCCTTTCTTTAAACTGCATTTCATGTCTAGTCACTTTCCTGTGCTTCTGTGCAAGTAAAAAAGTTATAATTAAAGCTAAGAATATAATATGGATCATAACTATAATTCTAGAGTAAATACAGAAGATAATATTGTTGACCATTTTAGCTATATCAGAAAAGTTAAAACTACTAAATTATACCCGCTTGTCTACAAGGAGCTTTTTAAATTCCCCAAACTAGTTTAAATGAATTATCTTAAATCATGTTAGCCAGATATTACTAAATTGTAATGACAATTTATTTTATTTGAAGAAATGTGCCATTCAACGGCCGTTTTTTGCTCTTACACTATTTAATGCTTTAAGATATCAAACTGTTCCAATAAATCCTCATCATCCACCTCCTGATTAGACATTACAGCTGGTTTAATTCGGCCCAAAAGCTCCATCTGTTCAGGGATCAGCTGGAGCCGTTGCTCAAATCTCTACTTTCTCCAACCGGTCAGCAGCCTTTGCACAACTCTGCCCACACATTCCACACATTTATATGAGCATTAGTTTTAAAAATGATGAATTTTTCAAACTGACTGCCTTCTTATGAACTTCTTAAAAAAAAATAAAATAAATTGCAAGATCTTGACCATATTTAGTGTGAAGCTAGTGATTTGCCAGTAGCTTTTCCAAAGATTTTTACCAAGTATTCGCATTTCTTCTGTCTGTGACTTTTACTTACTGTTGTGCAGAACAGCTTGTAAGCAAAATACGCTTAAGTTTGGAATAACCTGTCACCAGCTCTTCAATCCACTAATTCATTCATCCTTTTAGAAAACGTTTAAAATTAATTAAATTTCAAATGGTTGGTGATTTTGTTTACTTCTTATGAACTTGTGTTGTATGCGACTTTCATTCACTGATTCTTCTCCTCTCCTCCACAGCTTCTTTTTATCCGTCTTTTGGTTTTTATACTGCAAATATCCTAATCTACTCAACATATTTTGAACTATTTTAACATATCCAATACTTTAGAGCAACTTTTTCAGGCTGAGGACTATTTAATCCATTTAACAAACACTCACAAACCACCTAACTCAAAATTGCCCCAAATGAACAATCTGTTTGGGGCATTTTGAGTTACTTACATATTCTGAAAGTCTGGAAGCTTCCCAATGATGTCAAACACATAGAAAACAAGAAGTTGTTTTTACTACCAGATGTTGTGTGCTTGAATACCATTTTAGGGCCATTTGTAATTTAGAAGCAAAATAAAAAAAAAAAAAAAGGACTTTAGTTGCTGTGACAAACAAAAATCCTTTTTTGCACCATTAAAGATAAAATGATCAACCAGTTTCTATCAGTTGTATTTATTGTATTTAATTAATTTAATCATTTTTAATTAAATAAAAATAATACTTGTTGATGTGTGAGCAAAGCATTATAAGCAAGTAAAGTTGTAAAAAACAAAGAACAGTTCTCGTTTTGCGGGAGACCGTTCAAAAGAATCAAATCGCTACTGAACTTTACATCAAAACTCTCAGCAGGTACGACTTGGCTTCCTCCAATTATATCATCCTGGCGTTGTTTTCTTTCCACTAATGTCTTAAGCTTTTATTAACACAAACCTTTACTAAGCCAATTGTAGCGTTGCACTTTGAGCTCACATCACAGCAAATAAATGGTCGTTTACATGCAGTACCTCGCGGACCAATAGGGGGTGCCTGTGGACCACCGGTGGTCCAGGGACCACAGTTTGAGAAACACTGCTTTAGAGCACATTCATTCACACTTGAGGCTCTGAGCAGATCACACCTACCTCTCGGATGTGATGGCCACGCCCTCCAGGAAGTCGTGGTGGCCCGTCTCGCTGAGGCGCTCCTGCAGGATCTGGATGCCCTCCTTGACGTCGCGCAGCTGCTGGCTGTAGCACTGGATCTTCTGCTCGATGTCGGCCAGCTTGCGGGCCGTGTCCATCTCCAGCTCCTCCAGCATGCTCTTCTGGCGCTCTCGGAGGAAGCGGTGAAGCCGCTCGAACGCGTCGCCGATGGTTGCACGAAGACTCTTGGCTGAAGACTGAAAAGAAAAAAAAGAAGAAGAAAAAAGTGTCCTGGTTATAAAAGCTGAACCCATGTAAGATGGTGAATGGATAAATGCAGGTCAAAGAGCTTCAGTGCAGATTTCCTGACCGCTGTTAGCTTGTTTGTAGAGTTGAGGTCACAATGGCTGAACTTTAATTACACAAAAATCAATAAATCAAGGGTTTGCACAGTACTCTAAACTCTGTTAATATTACATAAACAGTAATTCATTGATTCAGCATGTAGATGTATTGATTTTATGAAGCTCTCGGGAGTAATATGTGTACACAGCTATCTAACCTGAAAATAAGGAGCATTTCAGACGCCTGTACAGAAGCAGAAGAAAAGAAACAAAAAATAAAAGGCAAACATGAACAGTCACTAAAGAGAAAATGAGTGGGAGGACAGGTGGGCAGACAGAGGAGATAAATCCATTAAAAATCTCAGCAGGTTCAAGTAACAACGAAGAATCCAGAGGAGAAACGATTTTAAAAAAATAAGATGTGCATTTAAAGAAATGCGTGTTTGCATAGAACAGAAGGCCTGATTAAAAACAAACAAAACGGCATACATGCAGGTAGGCCTGTCGCTACAAGGAATACATCAAATAATCCCATTACAAATTAAAATGAGCTGCATGCTTGTTTGTTTCCATCAAATTTCTTTCAACCAAAGAGATTGGAGGATGAAAAGCTTCATTTCAGACCTTTTCTTTTCAGGTCTCAACACACACAGGAGGTGACGTTGTCCCTGTCCATTCGTTTCCTATGGAACCTGACCAATGAGGCGACAGTCGCCTACGCTCCTCCAATCAAGCGACCAATAAAATGTGAGCATGTGAAATTTTGAGCTTGTTGCTACAAGAAAGCTGAAGTGAACCACTTTACCTGTGAGAGACGGTATGTGGCATTTGTTGTAAAACGGAAGCAACTAAAAATACATCTGCATCTAAAATGTAATCATCCAATACAGTTTTCCCACACTGGAAAACAAAACTACAACCAATGGGCTGTCTCCGTCTTACTGACCGTTCACAATCACTGAGGCGTTTAATCGACAAACTACAAAAAGGCGCAAAATGGTGCACAGCAAGACGGTTCGCTTAATCACACAAGAGATGTGAAAAAAAAAGAAAAATGCTGCAAACATTTGATACCAGTACACAGGGGTAAGTTTAAATGATAAGTTTACACTTTTTACTCCACAAAAGTCCCAACTGGCAGTATGATTAATATATTATTTATTACATTACTCTTAGGTATACATTTATATATATTATAAACTTTATATCTTGTGGTTATATTTGTTTTATTAATATTTAAGACCTTGGATGATTAGTTGATTGTCAACTAATCAATTTCCCCTTGGGGATCAATAAAGTATATTCTATTGTGTATTTTGAAGGCCAAGTTTGTTTACAGAGACTTCATAATCCATTTTATTTATTTTGGATTATCAAAATGACTTCCATTTCCAGTGTTAAATCTTCTTCAGAAATTAGTTTGTTGATTTTTGAGACTTGCATTTTCAGTGGAAAATGGTCTCAAAATAACAATGTGACCTTTTATCGACTTGCCTTCACACAACCACATCTCAATAGAACAGCCCAACTCTTATTTTACAACTTCTACTCTAACTTTTTTAAAAACAGCAGCTGTATCTCTGAACTTTTAATTCCTCACACCCACAATTTCCTCCTTTCAAGCAGCAGACGTGATCCTGCTGGCTAGTGCAGACAGGTAATCTCTCACTTCCTGTGTGAGCTCGTTAGAATGACGATTCCTCGGCGAGTCAAAGATTTCCTACCTAGTTAAGAGTTTAACTGATCGTGTGGAGAAAGGGGAGGATGACTGCAGCGGAGCAGTTATCAGTCACACCGACATGTTTGTTGTTTTGGCCCAGCAGGTTGTGATGGCACTGAGTGGGTGGCTGCAGCCTTCAGAGACGTCAGGCTGAGTATTTTTCATCCAGCAAACCTCTGGTGAGGTTATAGAAAATCTCAATTTACAGCACAAAACGGCAAAAGAGTTGTGAAGTAAAGGTAACGATTTGCAGCTAAATTCACAGACCTAAAGAAGAGCAGGAGGACGGCAGATGTAAAGTCTGAATTGCTTCTGGCGCGAGAACTCGTCCCTTCAACTCTGAACTAAATGAAGAGCAAAAGCCGAAAGTCATTTCATTGTCAGCTACCTAAATGCATCAAAGATCAATGCTGTCAGTGTGGCCCACTTCCAGGAACTGCACTCTCTGCAAATGGATGTAAAGCTAATGAGATCAGCTCATTTCCAGTGAGCTAAACGACCTATATCAGGCAGTCGGAGAAAGTCGATAAAACAGAAAAGACCAGGGCAAGAAGGCGAGTGATGCAGAAACGTCATGGAGAGGCTTTAACAAAAATATTTGGGGAAATAAAAACTCTAAGGTCCTCTTGGAAATCAGACATGAGCTTCCAGTGAATCCAACTGAAGGGTTTGTTGTGACAGGAGAGAATATGAGTGTAAAGATGTGTGAGGTGGTGAGCAAATATGAACTTATTAACACAATGACTCGAGATTAAAAAGCTACTCAGGTCATGTTAGAAATCACCTGGCAACCCAAAGCATTGTGGAAGTGAGAGTCAGTAACCAAACACACCACACCTACTTAATAAACGATCCATTTCCTACATATGAGCAGATTGAAAACTGGATATTTCTGTTTCACCTGCAGGAGGAGGATTTAATCTGACCTGGACTCTCTTATTTTAAAAGGGTGCATTCTGGTAATTGTTTGTTTGGATCCAGTAAATCTCAAGCCTTCTAATTATAAAGTTATTAACAGATTTGACTCACTTGACCCAACAAAACCTATAGTGGGCAAGTAATGTCTAAATAATTACATAAAACATTAACTTTAAACATAGCAAGCGTTTCTGAGCATCTTAATATGACATAAGATCTGGCCCTTCAAGTAGGAAAATAAACCGCCGCACCTAAAAGTCCAGAATCAAGGGCCTTTTTAATGAAAACACAAAAATATAACAACCCCATATTGACAATAAATAGGTTATGCAGCTTCTCTGGACCTTCAGATGTCAGTAATTTGGAGCTGCTGAGTTTACACACTGCAGAGAAAGTGGCAGTGATCTCAACAGCTGAAGTCTCTGTGTGAGAAATGACATTTGTGTTTAAAGGGAAATGCTCCCAGTACCTTGGTCTCCGTGAGTTGTCTCCGCAGGAGATGGAGGGCCTCGGAGTGTCCCTTCTCGCTGTCCTGCAGCGAAGCCAGCTGCTCCTTCATCTCCCTCTGCAGCACAAACAAATCATCGATACATGAACAGAAATGTGTCAGAGCAGCAGATCCCAAACATGTTTTGTGACAATTTTAAAACACTCAACTTTTACTTTGAGCTGAAATATTATAGCTACTCTGAAATAACAGCGGGAATACATTTCCTCCCAAATCCTGTTAAGATAAAATTATATTACTTGTTACAGCTCCGTCTGATCGGATATGAGGCGGCAGAGATTTAATCCTCAACTCCCAAACAAATAAGCCAGATGGAGAGTGAGATATGAAAGAGAATATGAAATCTCTGGAGATTTCAGGCTGCGTCAGAGAAAACTGGGTCTCATCCCAAATCAGCAGGCAAAAGCTTCAGCGAACTCCACCTCCAAGTCTGCCTGAGGCAAGAAACAGGTGCCGAGATTAAAGAGTTTAACAGAGACTAGACCACAAAATGTCTACGAACTGCATGCACTGCCGCTAATAAACAACGGCTACAAAAAGAGATTATAGAGCACAACCTAAAAATCACTTGCAAAAAAATTCATGAAATTTAATTATGAACAAGTCAAGCATTCATAATTACTTGATAATGAAATATTTTGCAGAATTATAAAGAAAACATGGTTTAAGTCCTGGATAGAAATATGAAGAAAGCCGTACAAAGAAATATCAAAACAGGCTGCTTTTGAAACTGCAGGGTTTTAAAAATAATTTTCACCACATTTATTTTTTATGAATGAAGTTCAAGGTTTTCAGTGAAACAAAGCTGGTGTTTAGGAAGCAAAAACTTCAAGACAGAAGATAAGACATGAGTAAAATCCACAAACCAGAAGTAGATAGAAAAACTTCCAACATCTGATTTAAATTTTTACAAATCCATTATAAACTAATTTGTGTTGATCATTTAATTTGATTTAGGTGGGCAAAACTTAATGTGACAAAGTTGGATGTAGGTCACATATAAGCAAAAAATAAATTAAAATAGAATTTGGGTCGCATTGCTGTGTGAAAAGCACAGATATGGAAGATATTTTTTCTTCTGTATCGTTTTGATGAGTTTGTAAATTGAGTTTGTTTCGTTCTGTTTGGGGCGCTGGTATAACTGGATGGTTGGAGGCAGAAGACGAGGATTGCTTTGGATGCCATTCTTGCCACTCTAAGGTGAGGGTCATAAAGTGAAATGAGATTTGACCTAAGAGACACTTCTGAACAGAAGCATAAAAACAAAAACAATCCAGTTGAAGAACCAAGTGAAAAACTGGAATAAATGCAAGAAAAGATCTTTATTGGAAGACGCATCAAAATAGGATTTTTGATTAAATCCCTACAAAATTTAAAAAGGTGCAACTGTAGATTTGTGGAAATGAATCCAGGTTTCTTTCAGAACAGAAACGAGGAAACCGTCTGTTGGTGCAGAGAGGAAGGAGCGTGACTCTCCATGTTAATGACAGGAGTGCGGCAGGCTCAGTGGGCTCTCCGTCTCATCGCTGCACATTTGTCTGCAGCCGTTCGTCGGCTGCTGAGGTAGAGCGGGAGCGACAGACTGGCAGAGAAAACATGCTGCTCCACTCCTGGCTGACTGACTGATCAGGGAAGGGCAACTTTAACCACAACTGAGGTCAGACAGACGCAGCAACAAGAACCGGCTTTTAAATTAAATATGGATTTACTATTTCATCACAATATTTTGTGGTTAACGATAAAGGTGACGATAAGAACTATTTGCTACCTTTTTTTTAGGTAAATGTATGAATGTGACTGCATGACAGAAACAATAACCCCCACAAACGTAAATACTGCTCTTGAAAAACATTTTCATTTATAATGCACTTATTTAAGGTTATTTGCATCACCAAAATTATGTATTAACTATATTTAATTGTATTTGTAAATGTATTGATAAAACAGTGGAGAAAAACAAAAGTTAAAAATTAACAATACAGAAAATATAGGGCTGGACAATGAACCAATAAAATATATATCGCAATAGACATGTAATTAATATCAATAGCTAATACTTGTAATAGAATATCCAGTATTAAAAATAAAGAATATTCACTGAACTGCAATCCAGAACCGCACAGCATTCTGGGAGATGTAGGAAAGGCTTTAGCTTATCAACCTCTCACAGCGATCTAAACTAGGTTGGTGGAATCAACTAACTCACTCCTCTTTGGTTACCTAGCAACTCGCTCATTCTTTGGTTACCTAGCAACAGCCTATAGAGTAACTTTTTGCAGCAGTTTAAGGTCACCACTGCTGCCTCAAAGTGCTAAAAAAATAAACTGTGCAGTGAAAACTGTAGATAAAACAAGAAAGATCAATCCATCAGTTTCATATATTTAAAACAAAAAACTACCAGAAATCAATAGCTATCAATAAACTGATATGAAATACTTACATTACATATAAGTTTCAGCCATATCGTCCAGCCCTACGATAATATAAACTGTTTTTTTTAAATCATTACTTTGAATTTAAGAAATCATGGTAAACGATAAACATGACAAATGCTCAACTCTATTTTAGCCCTCTCCTCCAAAATATTATATAAGTACAGTTTGAACATTTCTCTCCATTATGCTAATGAAAAATAGCACTTAAAAAGAAACTTTTAATGGTAGCGTGTGTCTGGATTTAAAAAGGCAAAGGAAGCTTTTATAAGGAGTAAAAATCAACCTTGGTGGTGCTATTATCCCCTCTATGGCCCTAAATCTCATGTATAACACGCAATTACATAATCCTGTAATCTTCCTGGAAGTAAAACGCATCCTTCACATGGAGATTTTACTGGAATGACATTTCTAGCAAAGTAAAAAGTGCACACTTTTAGTCAGAATACACAAGAAAATATCTTGAAAATACAGAGAGATGGGCTGTATGGCTAGGAGAGGTGATGAAACGGAAAGAATTGGTGTATATAATAACATAAAATCTAAAAACACAGGTAAGGTAACAATAATAAGCAACACTCATAGCAGAGTCTCTGTGTGTGTGTGTGTGTGTGCGTGTGTGTGTGTGCGTGTGTGTGTGGGTGTGTGCGCGTGCGTCTCCCTCCTGTCCATCCAATCTGACCAACACGAGTCTGACATGACATTCCCTCAGGACGTCAAGCTGCAGGAAATGGGGGTCACGTCTGAAGGATTATAAATCTAAAACTCATTTCATCCTTCTGTCATTTCCTTCCTCCTGTCATGTCAGCTGCTCCTAGGTAGATATACATAGAAGACATGAATAAAATAGCAGCGTTTTTTCCCCCCCACAGGTTCCTTAATAAAACTGCACAAGGCAGCTCTGAGCTTTATTACATCCACCAGCCTCACAGCCAGCCTCCGCTAAGAGCTAAATAAAACTACATGTGCCACAGCCTGCATCATTAAAAGCAAACAGAAGTAATGAAACCTCACTATAGAGCCACTTACTGGACCAGTAATACAGAACAAATCCATCCTCTAATGATTGGGGAACCTTTCATGTCTGTTCATTGGTAGGAAACCACAGAAATAACCAGCAGAAATCACAGCGATTTAATGGGGCATCATTAAATCAATTTGACAACATCCAATTCTGTTGCAGATACAAAGGTAAATAGAAGATCTGCAAATAACAGCAAGAAAACCTTTATTATTGCGGTACAAGTAATCTCTAGGACATATTTTACATGAAGAAAATACCATCAAATAAGCGTTAAAGCAAAAGGTTTAGTTAGAAATCATACTTGTAATTTTTAAGGTCACACCAATTATAGTTTTCTGAATGATCAATCTTTTAGTATGGACTACCGATCTCAATTTTGGGCGATACCAATATTTCGTCTGAAATGTTGCTAAATACAGCAAGAAAGTTGCTGATTTGGCAACAGCGGGGTGAACATGCAGACATGATCTGTTGGTTGGGTCCGTCAGTCAAATCTCTCTCACAGCACAGCAATAAAGGCAGTGACTGATTTTTAGGGACTGAGGAGATCGGCTTCACTTAAGTATTTGCCAATTACCGATCTTCCAAAATGAAGGGACACGAGGTCATGCCCAGGGATTACTTAATGAAATGCGAGAAAAAGTCTTTAGTTTTCACAATAAGTAATCAGTTTGCTTGTAAAAAGAGTGCCAAGAGAAATAAAGACATGATTACTTGATGTGTGGGTGCAAACTATTTAGTAATCGGAATACTAAATTAGTAAGATATTGAATAAACTCCCAAACGTTGTCATGACTTGAAACTAAAATGAATAATCTTCATTAAACATCAGAACAGGAAAATACAATTTGGCAAAAGTAAAATATTAGCAGAAAAAAACTGATGTAAAAAGAGGGGGAAACAAAGTCCTAAATGTTGAACAGTTTAAAAAACAAGCAGCCATTTTGCTTATCTCAGTGGCCGGCTGTCTTGACGATGACCCGATGAAAAGTGACAAACTCGCGTGTGTTCCTGTCTGCACAGTTCACGGACCTTTCACATCGCTCAACGCCGCACTAAGTGAAGCCTGAGGACAGACTGTAGTCAAAGAACTAGCAACAGACCTCGATCGGTAAATAGCAACGCTAACAAACTTTCACGTATATATAAGCTGTGCATTGTTACCTGAAGCTTGGCTTTCTTTTATTAGCAAGAAGGGTTAAAGATTAACCAATAACAGTTGAAAATTCAGCACTGATTATTATTTTCGAGTCATTTTAATCAGGGATATTGGTTAGCTAAACAGTTTATCTCAATGTGTAAAACTAAGGTGTGAATCCAAAGACATGACTTACCGGTATGTCATTCAAAAGTATCACCTACCTAGTAGGGGTGGGCATTTATATCGCTTCAGTTCTGGTGAAAAATATCTAAGAATATTGATTTATCATGGAAAATTTAAGTTACCGATGGTAAATAAAAAACAACTTATAGTTTGATGTGAAACGTCATTTTTGATATTTTCTCTGCTGTTTGTTCCATTAGGGTGTCAATAAGTGTCGGTAAATTTAAAAATATGATTAAATGCAGTTACTGTGCAGTTTAGTGATATCAATCACACTTTTTTAAATAAGTGGCGAACCGAAAAATACCATTTCAGATGGGAATGTTTTTTAAGAATATTTGTGCTTGTGGCGATATGAATGCTGTGCCACTAAGCCACCGCCATATAGTTACCCAAAAGAGTAGTAAAATGTTTTTTTTTAATCATAGAAGTAAAATTTATTTCTAATCAGTATCACAATAGTACCACAAAGTAGCACAATATAATTCTACTACACCTTGAGTAGCCAGTGTAGTTGTGTTTGCTCTGTTCTGCAGTCGTGTCAGAGCGTAGGGACGGTCCAGCAGCAGCCTGGTTTTGGGTTTTAATTTACGTATGATACTGGTTGGATGCAAGTGCAGCATGATTTATGTTATTGGCAAAACAAACAGATCAGACTGTGCAAATAAAGTTAAGTCAAAAATTTCTACTCTCCACAGCTTTTTGACCCTTGAACTCACTACTAGAGTTTATGCTGCAACCTTAGTATCCCCTCTTCTCCAGTTCGGGTCATAAAAAAAAAAGACATACATCTTTAAATTCAGCTGCTGATTCCAAGGAAAGAAATTTGCGAGTTTTTTTTAGCTACAGTAAGCATGCAAGCAGTGGTTATTTGTATACAGACAATAAACCAAGACTGAACCTTTTCATCAACACTTCTCTGTATCATCCAAAATAAAAAGTTAGAAAAATACAAAAAATCAGGGCAACAAAAATAATGCAGTGTCAGACTCTAAGCTCGTGTGTTTCTGGTGAATATGAATAGGTTCAAGCTGTGCTTTACATTCCAGGGCGTCACTTCTTCTAGCATCAGCAGAGCCTGCAGTCTCTCCGGGGGGGAACCATTGTGTCCACGCAGCCTGAGCTCAGCCTGAGCTCAGCCATCACAGCCGGCCGGTGACAGCTGAGCTGACTAAGCAGGCTGCGCTCAGAGGTCTGGAGGAAAGTTACACTGTTCCCCTTTAACATCTGTCCCAACAAAACACAGGCAGACTGGTACCAGAGCACATTGAACACGGCTGCTACACCCGAGACAAATGACGTTAAGATGGAAATATTTGGAACTGAATATAAAAAAAACCTAAAGTAGAAGTCAATCTAAATCTCAACTGGATATTAAAAAATACTCCATACCAATTTTGAAACCACGGCAACATTTCTGAACAGCCAGGTCTAGTTGAATGCAAAGAATATTAATTAAAATTAGGGCTCCAACTAGCGATTATTTTAGTAGTCTATTATTCTCACAAAGATTAATCAGGTAATTGGAACTGATTTTTCATTTAACTATTAAAACCTTTTTTGTACAATGTTAGAAATACATTAAATATGCAAAAAATACAACTAATAATTCAGTTCATTTTTCAATAAAAACCATTTTATTGCCCAAATTGCAATAACAGCTGCATCATTTGTAGCAAGTGATGCATCTGCAGCTAAAATATACTTCCAACATCAACATGTGAGAACATCAGCTTTTTCTGACTGATTCAGTATAGTGTGGGCCAAATCTGTTAACTATTTTTCCAATAAATAATCTGATAGAAAAGGTGCTTACTAGGAGATTTTTTAAACAAAATCTGACCCAATTGAAACTAAGAATATGCAAGTTCAGTTCTGGGTAGAACATATTTACAAAGTAATTTTTTCTAATCTTAGATGCAAAATGTAAATCTTTTTGTACAGTTTTGGCATAATTACTGCTCTGAGTGTGTTCTTTCAGCAGATGAACTTTTTTTGAGTTTGTATGCTTCAGTTAATTGATAAATTACTTAATTAGTTGACAATTATTTAAATAATCGATTCATCTGGATTTACCCGATTAATTGTTTCAGCCCCATTTACAATATGACAATATTTTAATCTCCTTGATTAGGATCCCTGTGATCGCACCTCAATTATGGGCATTCCTTTCAAGCAAAACTAAAACAATACTGAGCAACAGCTGAACAATAAAACAGTATTTTAAGAGTCCGACAACAATTTTTAAAAATCCAGTTAGTTTGGGATCCTATTACAACAAAAACAAAGTATAAAAGAACCAAAATCAGACACTAACCTAAAAAAATATCCTTCATAAAGCCTGAAGCGGTAGTTGTGAAAGTTACTTCCATTTTCTAAGAGCCTAAGAGAAATCAGATGTTCATTGAATCCAGGAAAAACTATACTCCAAGTCAGGTTTCCTGTTTCGCTACATTGCAGAACATCTCTCTCCGTTTCTGCAGAATTTCTTTGCAACAACAATTACCCGTAAGCTCAATATTAACACAAAAGGTTACACAAGATGTTCACACAGTACTCCATCCATGTGCAGCGTAATTACAGTTTCAGATTCTGTATAAAAAGGGAAACTCATACCAGCAGCAAATGACAGGAGTCAAAAATGGGTCCCTTTTTCTCTAAACTGTCCACACCAGCAGCTCTGATCGGTGGCCCAGGTAACTGTTCAATTCAAAAACGTTCATGTTCTTTGGAAAACTATTAAAGATGTTGTTCTGTCTTTGGGCGCTGGAGCACAACACGTCCAAGAAATGTCAAATAACAAGCATCAACTGTTATGACACAGTTTAGATGAAAGTGTTTAAAAACGAAAGGCATTCAAAACTGAACACATTGTTTTGTTGAGCTGACAATCTGCAGATATAAAAAATAAAAACATAAACACACCAAACTTCCACAGTTTTTAAAAATAGATGTTTAGAAATGCAGAAAAATAGCAAAAATAATTCAGCATAATGGTTTGACTATTGAAATTTGGAGCAAGTATCCCTGCTGATAATGAGCCTGAGTTAAAACATAAATAAATTGTAAAAAGAATGTGGAAAAATGGCAATTTTAAAGAGTTTATATCAAAACCAACAGAACCCAAAGTATCTGCAGCCAAAATCGTTTTTGTGGAGACACCGTAGATGTTTTCTGTCCATGACCTGAATGATCAGACTCCACTGGAGTTAAAAGTGATGACTACTCACCTATAGTTAGATGAAATAGTTGGATGAAAATAACAACAAACCAAATAAACAAGGTATTTAAAGGACTGTATTGTGTATTTTCCAGCCACATAGAGCCATTCTATGCACACTCAGGTACCTATGTTATTTGCGTTGCGATGAAAATGCCATAAGGCAGCTCAACTTGCAAGAAATATGACTTCACAGTTTGATGCCTTAAAATTGGCCTGTCTCTTTAAGAAGCTATTGCTCTTTCCATGCCATCACAACAGTACTTCTAATTATGCCGTTTACAGCTGTTCTTAGGCGCGTCTAAGTAGTTGATACAGAGCTCATCAGACTCGCAGTTCCACCAGGTGTTTGTTAATAGCTGCTGCTGCTAGTCTGGAGGAGCTGAGTGGGAGGAAGGGGATTTTGTGAGGAGAAAGCTCAGCTGGAGATACAGAACAAGCGTTTAGGCAACCTGAATGGTTGCTACAGGAGATTCAAGGATTTTCTCAAACATGCATAAAAGATTCAAAGCAACACTCCAGGAATGTTTTTGAAGAGGGAATAACATTATAATATTATATAAAGCTAAAAAAAAGTTGATTTAATTAAATTCATGAAGGTCAACTTTCAAGGTTAGAAAGGTTAGAGCAGAAAACAGTTAAAATATTGCAGTGAAGAGCTCAGTTTACAGATTATAAAGCCAACACACTCACTTAGTGGTAAAACACCATTAAGAAGATTTGTAAAAAGCTGCAAGTTGAGTGGAAGGCCTAATGCTGGCGGCCTTCACACGTCCCCTGAATATGGGGCACGTCATGTAAATGATAAATGCTCAGAGGCTGCTGCTCCACTTCCTGAAGGAAGAAAGGACACGCTGTATGCAACGGTTTTATCCGAACCGCGAGCAGCTAAAATAAAAACTGCAAATCAGTTGAGCTATATTTATACTAGATTTATAACATCTGAACTGCTGACCAAGGTCTGCAGAGTCGGGACAACAAGTTGAGTCAGGTATCAGACATCACAGTGCAGCAAAGTAGGGTGGTGTGTGACGGGTTTAAGACAAGCAGATCTCAGAGCAGTGAGTGTTGTGTTGGATAATCAACACAGAGAATGAAGAGCCATTAAAGAGGAACAGAGGGACTGTTGTTGGTTGTGGAGTGGAAATCTGAGGCGTTTCCTGATAAGAGCGAGCCGGCTGCTCGTCCCTCACTCCCTGGGCTTCACCTTCAGCCTGGAGGCTTTTACAGCTCAGCCTCTGCTGCCTGCTGAGCCGTTTCTACATTGGTATTCCAGAATAAGTTCCCAAGATGTGCATATATTTTTAACGGCTGAAGTAGAGCAACTGACAGGTGGACATTTCAATTTGTTACAAGCTTATTATAAAATTTCAGAAATATTCAGAGTGCAGCAACCAGTTCCAGCTCGTTTCTAACAAGCCATCAGTCAACCCTGTCAGGAGTGAAGGGCTAATCTCAGAAAGGGTTATACATCACCTCAACAGGCAACTCATTAAAAAGCCTCCTCCTGTGTGGACTGGAACACACTGATACCTAAAACAAACTAAGCTGCAGCAAATTAAACCAACAGCAGCCCTTAATTAGAGTTTTACTGCTAGATTAAACTTTATAATCCAAACCTATAAACTGTATCATCATACAACAACATTGGTAAATTGTTGGTCATTTAAAATAAAAAGGTAGATTTCAGTAAGTTTTTATTCAGTCTCTATTGGCAGGTTTATTTGTATCGAATCAATTATACACAGGTTTAATCATAATGTACAGGAAAACAAAAAAAAAAAAAGAGATGAAATGTTGAAAATATAGGGCACACACAAAATATACTAAAACAATACACTATATTATAAAATAAACTATTTACATATTTAAGCAAATGAAGAACTGATAGAAACATCTAACTTTTATGGATAAGATGTTGATTTTTGACTCCGTGAATGTAGTGCAAAATGGGAGATATAATCTGATATAATCTGATACAGATGTAACCATGTAGATGCTGAATATACACAGCCTAAGAACGAAGCCTTGTTAGCTTGGATTTATAATTACAAATTTACAAAGTATTTCCTGTCTGTGAAAGAAGATCTGAACCAGACAATACTATAAACTTCTTTTAATCTGTCAATCAGGATATTATAATCAACTTTACCAATGTGGCAATCTTATTCAGTAAAACCAAGATCCAGCGGCTATTCATGGATCAGTATTTAATTATTTTTCTGTGGAAAGTGATTCCAAACTATTTTTTGTGGAGTATATGCAAAGTATTTGAAAGAAAATACATCTCAGAAAGATGAAATACATAGACAAAATGCTACTTGACATGCTATTGGCTGGTGTTTGCAAAGCAGCCAATCAAGAGACACCATTCACTTCCCCAACAGCTGATTGGCTGTTCACCAAAGGGGAGACATGAGGAAGGCGGTGAATATTAATTCTGGCAATAGTGCCAAGAAGATTTCCAATATCTTGGTGAATGTAAAGGTATGTTTGGTGTTTGAACTATTAAAATAACATTTCTAAGTTTTCTCAGATGTCAGATATTAGTTGGTGGTGAATACAGGGGACCACTGTAGGTGTTTTCTGATTTATTGTTGTTATGACAAGTAATTAAGTGCGTAGACTGCCACATAATAATAATAATAATAAAATTCTCCCATCGATTCACACAAAGATAAGCAGATCTGCCTTAAAATTACACTAAGTAATGAAACACTTGGCTATCAGCACCGTGGGTGAACCCAGGTTTTCTGACTGGATGTCCACATGTTTACCTAAACTGGTTGGAGCTGGAATCAGAGGATTAATTATAATTGAAAAAAGTAAGCAGGCAAAAACAAGCAGCCAATTACAAGCTTAAGCTTCCCAATATTAATGCGATGCCATTAAAGCACAAATGGATTTCTCATTGTGTAGACCTCTTTCATTACGTTAATAAGCAGCATGTGCTCCTGATCAATGAGGCATAAAAGGAAGCTTAAAGCTTAAAGGGGGACTGTTTTATTCTTCCTCTAACCTTAGCACGGTACAGTCCAGGAAACAAGGTGAAAGTAAAGATTTAAGGAGTTTGATTAAATATTTTACAGCCTGGGAGATTAATGTCTTATGGTTGACAAATGAACACTTGGTGCATCATTCTTGCCAAACCACTAAAACCATCTCTGAGCCCATATACTGTCATTTGATATGGATAAATCAAGAGAGAACCTTCAGCAGCTCAAATGTACAAAGCTGTGAGGAAGTATTTAACCCCCTTACAAATTTTTGTTTTGGCTTTTATGTCCCTGTTAAATGTTTTGCAGATAAACAAATGTCGATATCAGAATATCCAAACCGACACAACTGTAACTCTCACAGTTAAATCCTGATTTAACTATGATCAATCACGTCTGGTTTGGTTTTAAGTAATAACTTACTAAACCACGCAAAAGTTGTTGTTTTTTCCATTGGCAGAAACACCTAGTGTTTGTGATTACTGGTTTGATCTAAAGAGGGAGTTAGAGTTTTACTTTTTCACAGATTTTTCTTCCCTTTAAATAAATTATTCAAACTTTCTTTTTGCATTTACTCAGGTTATCTTTGGATAAAAATGTTTTCTTGACAATCTGGAACATCCAACTGAGACAAAGAGAGGAAAAACAAGCAATATCAGTAAGGGGGCAAAAACCTTTTGTGGTCAAGGAAAAGAAATTGCCTTTGGCTCTCAATTTCTTGGCAGGATCAAACTTTATAATAAGCCGTCCCTGTTCTGGTCAATGTTTGAATCATTCTGCAGCGATTTTTCTCATGAAGTGAAAGTCAAACAACCGTAACTGAGACAGAGGAGACTTCTTCACTTTTCTTCCATTTTCTCAGGGGATTGACTGGTTGAGAGGCAAAGTTTTCTTATCTGGAAACCTAACCCACTGCAGGTAAGGCTCCCAGCATAAATTACTATGGTGATAGATTCACAAAAGTTACTGAAACTCCTTAACTGGACTCATTATCAAATATCACCAAGAATGTTTAGCAATATTATGCATGAAAAAAAGAATGGAAAAAGTGTTAAATACTATATAATAATAGCCCTGTCTCGATAACAAATGTAGATAAATTGTCCCAGAAATGACTGATCAATGGCATTTTGAGACCATTTTCCACTGATATAATGACAAAAGCATAATAATGCAAGTACACTCTCTTAAAGATCAATAAACTCATTTTAAAGAACATTTAACACATTCGAAGACATTTTAATTATCCTTTAATTATTCTAAATAAACAAACAAATCAAATAAAATGGATTATGAAGCCTCTGTAAACAAACTTGCCCTTCAAATATATATTAATTAGGCTCAGATGGAAAGAAAAGGCAATACTGCCAGTAAAACGTATTAGAAAATAAAAGTGTTATAGGGCAAAATCTCTTTAGTGATTATAAAAATCATCTTTGTATGACCTTTTTGTAGTTTGTTGATAAAACACCTCAATTGCAGATTGTCAGTAAGACAGAGGCAGAATATTGGTTGTAGTTTCTTATTTTCTTTCCAAGTTGAGAAAACTGCATGAGATGATTAAGTTTTAGGTGCAGATGAATGTCTGTTGTATTGCCGTGTTTAGTTACAACTGTTTGGTTTGGTTCACCACGGTAATTCTGTTTGAGATTATGAATAAGATATAGAAAAATTACATTAAATAATCAGTTACTATTGAGGAAAAAGTTAAGAAAACTAGACTGATTGAGACTATTTAGTGTATCAGAGTCTCTGCAAATATGCAGCAAGTTAAACACTTTGAAGTTGGAGAAATTTATGACTGAAATCTAGATTTTAAAAAATGGATTTGCTTCAATCGTCTTAAGACATGTAAATGTAACTTGGGTAGTAAACCAGAACTGCAAAGCACTATGGGAGATGTAGGTAAAGTAAAGACTTTAGCTGCTCGACCTCTCATGGCCAGCTAAGCAAGGTTAGTGGCATCAAGTAACTCTCTCTTTGGTTACCTAGCAACAACCTGCTGAGTAACTTATGGATACCTAGCAACAACCTGCTGAGTAACTGGCACAGCAGCAGTTTCAGGTTACGCCACCTTGCCTAATAACTGCTTAAAAATAAACAGTGTGGTGTAAAAAGTCTGGGTAAAACAGGAAAGATCTCACCACCTGTTTGGTAGTATTTCAGATTTTTAAAACAAAAAAGTAACAATTATCAAATTATAAACTGAAACACTTGTATCACTTGTATGTTTTTCAGCCATATCGTCCAAGAAATGTTAAAAATCAGGTCAGTCTTTAGAAAACTTGGGTAGATATTTAAAACCTTTATTTAAGTTCTCAAACAAAATTGATTATAAATATGCATGATTTGTTTAGACTGGAGAAACTCTGGATAATTTCAAACTCTGAGTTCAACAGTTAAGAGATGACATACCTAGATAAACTGGCAGCTCTAAAGAATTCCCAATCAATCAATAACAACCATAAACACAGAAATCTGTGTGGCTCAGTGTTTTTCCAATCTTACCTTTTCCTGGATAAGGCCCAATCACAACTCAAACAACAAATCCTTTTTTCCTACCACAATGTGACGACAGTATTTAGTAACCCTCGATATGTTCACGGTTAACTCCTTTTAATTGCAACCAACTTCACTGAGATCAACCTCCAGAAAAAGCTTCAGGATTAGCAAAGACCTCATGTCGTCAATGTACATTCACGTAATGTGTGCCCAAGAGAAAAATATCCCCGTGTTAAAAACATGATGTTATTGCAGGCCAACAAAAGCCCAAACAGAACAGATAACTGGTTTATTTGCCTTCATTTCATCTTAGCAGCTGGAGCCCGTTGTTGTATCTGGTGTGCGGCTCGCTGCAGACTGCAGCTCGTCGCCAGCTCCATCCGGCCAAATAAAGCGCGTGCCTGTTTCTTTTCCACTCTGACTTCACATAAATATTTACAACCTGTGCCTCTTTTGTCACGTCCCTCTGTGACATTACAGACCAAGCCAGTCCTGCTGGATCCATTTTAATTCTGGTTTCCAGTCAGCTCGGCAAGTTTGTAGATCCCTGATGATTTCTAATAATGCATATGTGTTATTCTTTTTTTAGATGTTGGCCCAACAAACAGAAATCAGAAGATTCAATCAGCACAGCTCTTCAACTAAGTATGTTGAATCTCTACCTTTAAGAGCTAATTTTACTCAAGCTGTGAAAAGACCATCAAATGCAACAAAACATAAAAATACATATATTGTATTAGGGCTACCTAAATGGAACAGAAAGTTTTAATCACAATAATAATGATAAATATGATAGTAAAGATAATTTATTTCACATTTTGTGGCCAATACAAAGAGTCTGAGCCCCAGACAGATAAACAATGCTCTAAAAATAAAGCTAACCTCATTATCAAACAGGTTACTTTGCAGTCCCTGTTACATAAAGTGCTGCCAATGATTGCATTTAATAATATTTTCCCATCTACTGATATTTGCTAATGTTCTCATGGATCAAACAATGAAAAATAACCAACAAACATAATCTAGTCACAGTTCTTATGGTTTTTAGCTACCTTATTATATTTTACTTATGTATTCTTTTTTTATTGTATGTCAAAACTGAATATGCAGTTCTAAGCGTTTTTATTTTATTTTATTTGCAAAGCATGTGAATTCCTAGCGGTCAACTTTAGGTCACTTTTTGTATGTAAAAAAAGTATTGTATAATAAATGCAGCTGACCACAGCTGGAATAGAAAAAATAGTTTTTCAATGAACAAGCAGTAAAAAGAAATCTGCATTACAACCTGGAGCTGAAAACTCTGTATGGCACCAGAGTTGTGGGAGTGTTACCAAGTGTTTTCAGTTCAGCAGAGATTAACAAAAGCTGCCTTTTGTTTTCACAATCTTAGTAATCTGATGTTAACAAATAACTGTTTAATTTTACATAATTTACCTAATTCCACTAAACAAAACTCAAAACAAGATTTCCAAGTGGGAAGGGTCTAACCGGAAACTTGGTGCTGCGGGAATAATACCACATTTTTCATCAGCTGCATTAAAGTTTCCCATGTGTGAACACAGAAACGGAGCAATAGACCTTCTACACATCACTGAATGAATACAAGGTCAAAACTATTTTCGTTGAGTAAAATTTATTTCAATCTTATATTCCTTCAACAATCTCTTTTTCTCAAATAAAACTAGAAAAAAATTAAAAGTATACCCAGAAATAAAATATTAACACAGACTAAGTTAAAATGTGCTCTGAAAGTAAAGCTGTACATTTTCCCATTGGGATTTGAATGATCAGTATGTACTGCTTTACAGTACAGTACACAAAGTAGTACATATTTTGTAAAACCATGCCCAGTAATTTTTAGGCTTTTGCAAGAGCTTCAGGTTTGTTGGTAAACAAACTCTGGTTGCATTGTGACGGGTGAAAATCTCCAGGATTCAAGACTTTCTCCCAGTGAACCAGCAGGTCAGAGACATGCATCTGACTGATGGGGAGCTTAAAACGAGGTCTACTATCAGCAGCTAGTCTAATTAAATCAACAGCAAATCACGAACACTGGGAATTACAAGAGATTACAGCCCGTCCAGCCTAGTCCAGACCTCCTGAGAACAATGGCCTGTAATCTGTCTTAATTCCCCAGCTAATCAATCCAGGGCTCACAGTCTCCTGGCTGCAGAGGGAGGGAGCACCAGCTCACATCCACCCAAACATCAAAACAAACAAACAAAAACAAAGATATCACTCTTCAACATCATTTGCCTCAGATAAGGAGCATGAGTCTGCATTAAGTTAATAATGGACAGGACATCTTTCACATCCCAACATGCCAGAAGATTTCTCAAGCCTGAAAATTTAGTGCCAACAAATATTGTGATCCAGGAAGCCATGTTCCATTTAAATCCTATACAGCACTACAGTAGCTTGAGCTACAATGATTCATCTGGACAGCAGTTTCATCAAAACCAAAGAGTCCTTAGCAAATCGCTACAACCATGAAAAATTTTCACTATTTTGAACCATTGAGTTGAAAGAAAGACACAAGACTTCAAATGACAAGATTTAATTTCACCTTGCATGTTTGCTTTATTTAATATTTTTGTCTTTTGTACTCTTTTTTTTTTTTTAAACACAAGAATAAAGTTAATTTAGCCACATCCTAGTAAGTTGACTTGCAGTATCGCTGTGTGCAAAATACAGTTTTTAGAGGACTGCAAAGATGCATTACTTGGTATGCTGCTACATTTGCAATGGGTTTATACAATTTAAACACTTTAGTAATGTAACAATCATCCATAAGCCTTGTAATTCCTTAAAGTTATATGGGAATCAAAATCTTCTGTTTGTACCTCTGTCAAAAAACCTGCAGCTCCCAAAACGAACAAAAAACAAAACAGGGACTCATTTTCTTTGAGTGAGACCACCCAACCGGGTCTTGCCATAGCTGTCCAACTTTCCATTTGTCTTTAGAGAACTAAAACTAATATATTGAAGGATTAAAAAGACCAATTATTCTTACCTATTTTGCAGCATATCATCCATCCATTCAAAGTCATTGATCATATGATAGCAGATGTGTTAAACATAATTTTCACAATTAAAGTTCAGGGGTGAGATTGCACAATATATTGCAAACATCAAACTCACTGTAACATCAGTGTGTGCAATATTCGTATAGAAACTGACTATATGGAGCACAATAATTGTTGGTTAATATATTCCAGGTGTTATAAATGTGCATTTTTCATGCTAACGTAATATTTAGCCAGTTGGAAAAAGTCTCGTAGCAGAAAATGACCACATGGGTCAAAAAAATGGCATTGTCCAAAATCCTAAAGGTCACAGAGTGATGGAAGCACAGATGAGAAAGAAAGGAAATAAAAATACATGTATTTCCCACCTGATGGCATAATTGCAATATTTTCCAATATCGTGCAACCCAATAAAGGGACTTATATTTTTTCAGTAGCTTTTACTGTCATCTTTTCAGTCCTGCATTTAAATGTTCATTTGACATGAAACAAGACGAATTGCGATATCTATTCCCCTTTACAGATTGAACACAAATAAATGTAATGCACAACAGATGCACAGACATCTGACTCACTTATGTGAAGTGCAAACCGAGTAATCATACAAATAAGACCAAGTGCTCAATGCAACGGATGTGGCATCAGCTCCGTCTTTCCTCCAATCGGTGCAGCTGTTTATCTGTTATCCTATCAACAGTGTGGGCTGAAGTAAACAAGCTGCCTGGTTCTCTCCCGCCTCGAGCATCATCAGCGTTATCAGTAATAAGTGCGGTACATGCCGCAGCTTCTTCCTGGAAGGGAATATTCTGCCAGGAGTCTTCTAATGAAACGTGACTGATCTGCCTTTCCCAATGGCTTCACGTTGTGGATGAAAGAAGCCTCTCTGACATGACATGCTGACACTCTGCCAAGCTGGAAAAAACTCATTTGTTTTGGGATTGGTTGGGTGGGAGCTGAAGTCTAGCTGCTTTACAAATAACATTTATCCACAGACTTTTAAAAAGAGGCTTCCTTTCACAGGAAGTTATAGAGAGAAAAGCATCAGCTGAAAGAAAGAGGAGCAGATTGCCACGGGGAATGGCAGCCATGGGTGCCCTTGAAATTGCCTGACTCATTACAGCAGCAGCAGCACTGCCATGTGTGGTGATGGCAGGCGCAGGGAGAGCTCACGGTCAGGCGGAGAGTGAATGACAGCGTGTCTTTTTTTTTTATTCCACCAGGTGAAGACTTCAGAGGCTGCAAAGCTCAACCTCCATTTTCAAATCATGAACACGTAGAGAGGCAGATGAAAAGCACTGCTTTAGTGTTTTTAACATTAACCCCCTATTCGTTATCTGATAAGAAAAAAAAAACATTGACTGACATGCCAGCTGCAGTCTGGGCTTTACCCAAACTAAAAATCAGCATGACTGCACAGTCAATCCATTCTCCAAGCACCTATAGTGCAGTATAGAAGTCGAATCCGCAAATATGCATGGATGACAGCAGGCTGCAGTCCATTTCCTCCATTATCTGCTCCTTTACTGCTGCTAGGTAGAGCGGAAACGTATCCCGAGGGTGAGCCGACGGCAGGGAAGAGACTGTCCAGCCCTGCAACACGGAGGACGCACACAGCTCACTGGCAGTCCCCATCATCCCAATTAAAGCTCAGAGGATGCTGTGGCTTCCATTATGTCCTCTGCAGGATCTCACTGTCAACTTTAGGCCACAGCTGTTTAGTTAAAAAAAAAGAAAAGAAAAGAGCCTTGTTTTTTCCAAACCCAGTTACCATTACAGCAGTCTGGGCAGTTTCCATGATACAAGTCAAGAATTTTAAAATAACTACCATCAGAGTGTCATGCTGTGATACAGTGATCCACAAATGAGAAAAAATTCTTCCTCTTTGATCCAAACATGAAACCGCATTGTGTTAAATTCAGAAACGTCTGATTGGGCAAATAAACCCTCAGATCTATTCGCGTAAGGCTAAAACCCTTTTTGCACGCCATATTAAACCTTCATCCTCACATATCTAATCAATAAAAAACGACTTTGTTCCACGATATGATTACTTAAAAAGCTATTCTTTTCTACATGTGGTGTTAGGTTAGAAATCTAGTAGAGGACGTGTGAAATGGCATAAAATTACAAGCAGTAAAAAGATGTGTAATATTCCAATAATGTTTTTATATTGAAGAAAATTTAATAAACAGATATTAACCATCGCATAAAGCAAAGTCTCATTAAAAGGAGGTAATAAAAATGTGGGAAAGTGGCAGGGCATAAAACAGGAGGATACTGACAAGGACTTTCTCTCTCAAAAAAACACCCCCGAAGGTTTGTGTCCAGCCTTCTGGGTATTTTTAGTAAAAACCTTCATATACGACATGGCAATTATTTAAAGTTAGAAACAATTTTGCTCAACATATTACTGGTTATCTGTGTTTATTTTGCTTTTTTCAGTGATCCATCTGTCCTATTAAACACACATAATAGACAATATTATACGTTTTAATTTCTCAAACGACATTAAAATACCCCATAATTACACATGGGAAAAAACACAGCATTACAAGTTTTCTTTTTTTAATTAAAGATTATTATTTAAGGAAGACTTAATGATATCAAAAAGATGCAAAAACCAAAACCAAAACTTCAGATGAGAGGAAAAAAAAAAGAAGTTTGGCAGAGCACGCCATGGAAAAAAGTGCAGAAGCAGAGCTTACTGGTTAGAATGGAGCGCTAAAAATATGACCGTTATGGTGGAAAGCTAACACCTTCTATTCCAGCTACAACTCAACGTTGTGTTACCTCTTAGGGCAAATCTGTACTCTTTAGTTTATTTTTAACAATCATTAAACAATATTTCATGTGGCAAATCATTATGTAACATTTAAAAAAAACCTGCTTTAGTGATTTTTTCACCTATATTTTTAGTAATTTATTGCCAAAATTATGTTGAGCATTACAAAATAAAGGTTAAACATCTAGTAGAGTCCATTAAATTAAACATTAAAATACAAACAATTCTAGTAATATGTTCCATCAGTTTATTATTTGAGAGTGATTTAATAGCAGCAAAATTGGATCCAATTCTAGTTGAAGGTGCATTTTTTGTTTTGGTACTCTACATACAAATAGTATTCCGTGCCATCCCAGATGATTTTCAGATTAAATTGGATCCCAATCAAAATACATTAGCTGCAAGGGAAATCTCTGTGCAATGATCCAAACAGGAGACAAATCCATCCTCGATCCGTCTGCAACATCCTTCATGTGCAAGCAGGCAATTATGTGCCGACTGGCCAGGTGTGCACACATCACCATGTCACAATCAGTGGTGGCGTGAGTTTGTTGGTTTAAAGCGTCGGCCTCGTAGGCACTTACCGGGTGGAAAAGGCCGCAAATCGGCAGGAGGTAAAGCTCTCAACATGACGAGGCTTACGGCCTGAGGTCAACATAGTGACATGGCAGGCTTAGGAGATTACATCCTCCACACACACACCAAAAGCACGTGCTGCTGGTCAGCCAAAAACCCGTCAAGACAGAGAAACGGCGGAGACGGCCTGACGTAACAGATGGGTGACATAACTAAAGGACTAGAAAGCCTCGTCATGTCGGATTTTAAGAGTTTCATAATAAAACGGTTCTTATGCAGAACTATTTGGCATGAGAGCAACCAATTTTGCAGAAACAAGAATAGTGAAGTTCATTCAGATTGTTAATCTTGCCAGCATATTGAAAGCGTTGTCTACTCCGGATGTGGAAATTAAATTGTAGCTGTTAAAAGAATGTGAGCACGTTAGTGCATGTCAGCACCATTCTGCTCTTTAACTCTAACCTGGATCAGTGTTGGAAGTAATAACAAATAAATCTATAGTCTTCTGCATGTCTATAATGAGAGTGCATTGAGAAAGACATCCGTTTCTAGTGTTTCATTATACTTTGTTTTTCCACTTTTGACAATAAGACAATATTTCCCTCTGTTAGCTGCTGAGTAAATAATAACTTATACCTTTACACAGCTGATTTAACATGATGATATTTGCACAGGATACCAGTCCAACAAGGACTGTTAACATCTTATAATGCAGACTAGTTTAATGTTTCTTCAAAAACGACAAAAGGCCATTTCTAAAGCTCAATGGGAAACTTTTATAAAAATGTTTTTATATATTTGTTAAAGCTATCAGTAAGCCCTAACAGTAGAATTTGAGACAGATAGTGAAAAAAAAAAGAAGTTCATGTGCTTCACTTGTGTGGTTCTACGATCATCTGCAGAAATGCACCACTCAGTCAGAAACAACCAATCAGAGCCAGGAGGAATGTCTTGACACTGCTAATCATGCCGGTGTACACGTTGCTCACACATTAAAGTGTTATTTCACAGTTTTAGGGAATCAGGGCAGAAAATGTGAATTCAAGTCTCAGATACTTAAAAGTTGTTCAAATTGGCTGGATAATACCTCACTTTATGACAAATAAATAGTTGTCGTTTCATAAACAGATAGTGTAAAGGACTTAAAAAAGCTAAACAACTTGATAAAGAAGGCTGGTTCTGTTTTGGAACAACTACAAAACCTCTGGATTTTATTGTGCAAAGAAAGATTCTTCATAAAAATCAAGAAAATTACAGACAACCCTGAACATCCTCTTCATGAAGCTAGTATACAACAGAGCGTATTCAGAGTTACAGCAACACAGACTGCTACAGGAGATCCTTCCTGCTTACAGCCATCAACAACAATAACAATTGTTAAGAATTGAGTTCTATCATTTATTTTTTTTCTGGGATTAACAGAGTATTTCTGAAGTGATTTTTTGTAAAAAAGAAAAAAAAAAGGCAGCATATGATTTTTTTGGCATTTAGACGACATAAAAATGATCTTTGCCAAATTTTATTTTAAACCACACACCCATCTTTAATGAAACGTCAAAATAATAAAAACTGGCTTTTATATATTTCCTTATTAATGTAGCCATTCATCAGTTAGACAAGAAAAGAATTATCATGTGATTAATTAATTAAAAAGCAAGAAATCAATTAATCACATGATAAATGAAAATTAAGGGCAATTTTCTTGACAAAAACATAATTCATTTTACTTCTGGTTTTGGTTGAGTGGGTTTTATTTCCCTTTTATTTATTGTTTTTGGTCGTCGTGTTTTATTTGGGATATTTAAAATGTCTTCCAGTTCCAGTGTAGAGTGTTTATTGATCTTTAAGAGGGTGAACTTGCACTATAATGGCATTATCAATAAATTACTTGAAAATAGTCTCCAAAAACAACATTATTGTTTATCGCAATAATTCCCTGGACAATTTATTGTCCAGTAAAATGTGTTATTGTGACAGCTGTAGTCATGTATTCAGTTAATGAACTGAAGTGTAGCAGAAGTTTGATGGTTCTTCCCCCCCAGCAATATAACCATCTATTATATCTACCAGCCAGTTCCTTATATGCAAAACAAGAAGGCACATTAGATTTGTTGAATTGATTCCTCCATGAGCAGCTGCGTGGTGCTCCCAATGCAACTGCTGGCTGCTGTCACTAACAGCAGGGAGCAGCAAAACCTGATTGACTATGAATCACCTCTGCAGAAAAATGGAACATATAAACTGGCGGCAGAAAAAACACAAAACGGGTAATGAAGTGAGACGATGAACAACAGTAAATGATATCCTGCTGGAAAGATGAACTATGCAATTTTTTGGTGCAATATCAGAAAACCTGGGAGTGCTCTTTTCTTTTTGGTTTATTCAGACTACCCTTAAAATGATTTAAGTTACCAATAAGTAATTTCTTTTACTGAAAACATTTCAAAGACAAGTTTTGTCTCCCAAACAAAGGGAAATTTAGTAAGCATAGGGAGGAGAAGGAGACACAGCTGAACTAGACTTGAATACAAAACAGCTCAACAAATAGGGGCAAAGTTCTGGCTCTCTACCTATCAAATCCTATTTTGCTCATCAGTGAACTTTCCCACACTACAGAAGCTCTTAAGGTTTATTTCATAACAGGCCACCAAGCTGGTTTGGCATGTGCCCCTCTGGCCACATTAATGCTGCAAAGAGACCTGATTGCTGCTGCTCTTTAGCACATCCTCATCATATTGTTTTGGCATTTAGCTAAGCTCTGTTAAGCCTCATGTTAAGTGAAGTTTGAGCCTGCAGGCAGAGCTCACACACATTCGTTTCTATTTGACACAAAGCTCTCGTCTGTTTACTGGAAACAGAAAAGAAAGAAAATTATGTAGGCACAGCCACTATACACACACATCGTATTGCGGATCAAATGCGGAAGAAACACGCCAACTATGAGCTGCTTCTATCTCATGCTGGTTTGTCGATTAAGAATTAGACGTTACATAACAAACCATCCAAAAGAAGTCGAGAAGATGCCAAGCTTATCAAGGGTCAGGGCTGTTTCCGACGGAGCCCGAGCGCTCATGCTCTTTCAGCATTGTGGAGCTGGGTAAGCATCCAGAGCTCTTGGCAGAATACAAAATGCCAAAAAGCCGCCTTGAAAACAAGTCCAAGCCAAGGGAGAAGCTGCTGTCCAAGAGGAGCGCAGCATCTTGTGTTGGGCCTAATTACTTCTGTTCAACGATTTCACAGTTTTGACCTTTCTCAAGTCTACCGTACAGAGGCTTATATAAAACTGAAGATGACTGCAATGATATTCACAGAACCTGGTTATAGTTATGCATTAAGGAAGAGCTGGAGCTCCATTTTCCCCAGGAGAGGTTATGCTTCTTACTTACCAATTTGTTTACTTGTTAGTGTGCATAAATCCTTTAGTTAACTCTCAAAAAAATGTGTAAACAGATCATACTACAAGTAGAGCTGGACGGTTTGGATTAAAAACTTATGATACAAGTATTTCATATCAGTCGATAGATAATTATTGATCAGTTCTTCGTTTTAAATATTTGAAATACTTCCAAATTGATGGCATGACCTCCTTTTTTATCCAGTTTTCATTTTGTTCCGTTGATTTTTATTTTTAGGCAGTTATGAGGCACCATGGAAAAACCTGAAGCTGCTGCTACGCCAGTTACTCAACAGGTTGTTGCTAGGTAACCACAGAGTGAGTGAGTTGATGCCACCAACTATACTTAGCTGTACAGCTAAAGCCTTTCCTCCCTGCATACATCCCCCAGAATATAGACATATTATCAAGTGTTATTGATCATGTGTCCATCTCGATATATATTGTTATTGATTTATTGTCCAGTTCTAAATTACAAGCAAATGCTCCCCCCCAGCCAACATGAATTGGGGCAAGACTATTAAATTATCTTTATCTTTATCAACAATTTCTAGAAACATGTCTGGAAGTTTCAGCAAATTAAATTAAGACTTAGGACTACAGATGTAAAGTTACTGATTAACTGTCAAACTACATTTAACTTTGTAGCTAAAGCTTAGCTAAACATAACTTAACATAAGAGAGATTCTTTTGGTTTTCCACATAGATCATTGAACAAAAATATTGCATCTCGTATTGAAGGAAAATGTGGGTTATAATTTAAGTAATGTTTTCTTTATTTAATTTCTGAAAATGAAATGACTTGGGTTGGAAAATCCGGAAATCTTAATTTTTTAGGGTAATTGATTCAAGAAGAATTTGAGCTGCTTTAGGTCTTACGTGGATATTTATGTACTATTTAAAGAAAGTAACTTTTAGGTTTCCTATGCTGTAAGTTGTATTTAAGAATCCTTCCTCTACAACTTTAGTCATCTGTTCCATTAATGGGTATAAAGGTAGTCAAAAAATAACTTTGAAAAAGCTTAAAAGGACCTCAATAACTCATCACTTTCCAAAACAATGACCTTGGAAAAAAACATTAAAAATTATGGCCTCTATTTTTGCCAAAAGATGATTTATGTAATTTTTAAAAAATCCCTTTTGGCAAATAAATGACTTGGGCCATTATTTTAGCAAGGTGACAAACTGATAACACTTCACGATATTGGATCTGTGTAAAATACATAAAGTGAAATTACAAGAGACAAATAAATTGGCTTATGATGGAAGTCGGATGATTTTCAGCTTCATTGGTTATTTCCAAAACCTTTCGGATCAGTGAATGCACCACGCTCTAATTCACTGGTTCCCAGGAACCACGCAGAGACAACCAGGCCTCCAACCTCCATCAACCTCCACTGCTCCTCGTGGGTGATCCCAGGCCAGCTGGGAAACGTAATCCCCCCCCCTAGTCAGCACTGCTCTGCGCTCAGCTGAGCCTGGTAGACCTCTAAATGACATGACGACTATTATTCAGCAATTCAGTTCCCCCATCGGACAGAGTTCATAATTCAGTCATAGTCTGATCTCTGATTCGGAGCGCCAGAGCAGAACGAGCCTCTCCATGTCGAGGAAGTATTTTTAGATGAGTCTGCATCATGAATAGTCAAAGGCTGCAGTAATCTCAGAGATGCAGTCTGAGCACCGATGAAGTAACAATGTTGACCATACGAGTTGGGTCCGCCTGGCCCAATTAAATTTAATGAGTTTTCTACAATCTACAGAGTCAAAATATACATAAAGACTGAGAAATTTGCATATACATCCAGAATATTGATCATTTAAACCAAATACTGGCATGTTTTGCCAATATTTGCTATAGCCATTAAGACAGATATGGAATCATTCTATTTATAAAGTTCACTGAAACTAGTTGGTCTCTTATCCCTGATTTGGCTTTTAGTCATAATCCCCAAATTTCAGAATGGTCTGAAATGATATCCAGTAGGGATGCACCGGTATGAAAATCGGCCATATTGCTATTATTGCTAATGACTGATATTATGAGTCTCTCAAATGACTTCCAGAAACAAATGGAAACAAGACGGAAGCAAGTATCGGATGTTAAATATTGGTTGCACAGTTTTATTTATTAGACTGACAACAATGGGTTAATAGTGGCCAATACTGATGTTAGTGCCTTCATAAGAAACAGTTTTGATGCATCTTTCAAATCAATGTCCTGCTGGAAGACTTAAGTGTCCAAACTCAAAAAGGTTTTCCCAATTTTAAGAAAATCAAATAATTTAGAGGCATTTCTCTTGGTTAATTATTCCCTTCACCTTGTGCTCAGCGCACCATGCTTTGCAATTCATATTAAGGGTAGGCAATGCGGACTTTAAATCTTTTCGCTACATTATTTGTGATATTTAGTAGAATAATAAAACTGACATAGAAAGAAATCTTGCAACATTTTTGGAGACTTCGACTGCATGTCACAACAATCATAGCCTCACAAAGAATGCTCTTAAAGAACTGGGCACTTCAGGACAACAGTTACGTAAAGAAATGCGATTTTATTGCACAGTGTGTCTGTATTTTATTATATTTCTGAACATATTGTAACTCTTCTGGACACAATAGTCAATTCTTATAAGAAATCTTTCATGATTCTTTCACAATAAATGCTCATCCCCATTTGATATTGTGTTCTGTGGTTTCTCAACAACTCCAAATGTACTGCAGGGTGTCATGGCTGAATAAATCCAGCTTTTTCTCTGTTTTAACAGTTTCCTTTAATTCAAAGCCTACAGTTTGGTTACATGGTCGAACATGGGACACAATTTGTTGTTCCAATAGAACTATGACAAGAAACAAATCAAAATGGGTTTTGGAACGGATAAATCAGGACATATCAGGCTCCTGGAATAGTCTTAGTAAAGCCCCGAACTAAATCCTATTTAAAATTTCTGGAATATGCTGAAAAGCCGGGTCCGTCCCCAGAAACGAACACATTTAATCAAGTCCAACTCTTCCGATTCTGACTAGAGGAGTGGACTGAATTATACCATAACCTTGAATTCATTGATAAATAATAACATTAGTACAACTTGCTACAGAAAGTTCAACCAAACATTAGAAAGGCTGATGTTCTCATTTGAGCCTGTTCTCGTTTTTGACTCAATGTGAATAGGAGAAAGTCTTCTTTAAAAATCACTGAAGCGGTTTGTTGTTTCATTTCATCCAGAAAAAAATAAATAAAAACACAAAAGACAAACCCTAAAATTGATACGAGAGTCACACCCATGAAGAGTGTATGTAAACTTCTGCTCCATAGGTAAGAGAAGCATGAAAATTTGTAAGCACTGAGGTGAGGGGGGAAGCTGGAATGTGTTTCTATGCAAACTAAAGCACCATAGGAACTGGATTAGGAGCTTTGTTTCACAGTTATTGGATTTTGGCTCAGCAGGACAGGAATTATTCAAATACAGAGGGGAAAGAAAAAAACCAAACAAAAACAGAACCATTCTTGCATATGTGGAAAGAAACTCGACCCAGCATGCAAACATACAACACATTTGAGCTTTTTAGAGGAGCTTCATATCGTCACAGCTGCTGCCAGCTACTGTCAATGATCCTGGATGTGAAGAGAATGAATCATTGAGGAGCCAATGCTTTTCACTCCTTTTACTTCACAAACACTTCAAATCCGCCAGCACATTCAAGTTTAACATGGAGTTGAGTCAAGATCTCTGAACTGAAACAAACCAAATTTCTTTTAATTTTTAAACACTCCTGGTGCGCGGACATGGCAGGAAATGAAGGCGGGAAAGGAAAAGCGCTGATGTGCAACAATGACCACGATATTGTATATTCTTGGTACATTTCCTCATTAGATTTATGTATTATTTAGATATTCTATGATAAAAATTTCCAGCAGAATTTTTTTGTATTTGTACAGTTAATTAAAATGTTGGTTTCTTAATGCATTGTTTCACTTTAAAGTCCTTTTTAAAAGATTTTATTTGCATCTGTATGCAGTGATGAGTAATACTGAATGAAAAATAACATAATTTCCCCTCGATTATAAGAAATTAATCAAGAAATAAAAGTAATATATTAGAAATATTTCCAGTTTGGTAAAATCTTAGTCACTCAGAAGCAGATTGCCTGATTAATTAACCAGCTATTATCAACTTATTCTACATGAATTGCTCTTTAAATAGCAAAACAAAAAAACAATATTCTAAGAATGAAGCAGCTTTACTTTAAGAGTGTATCAAGATTTTGTTTATTCTTAATTTTTCTAATGTATTAAAATAAAATAAAAATCACTATTTATAGCCCTCCATATTTTTCATCTGCAGTAGTCTGTAATAGTTATTGCCTAAAGGTCTTGAATAAAAGAAATTAATTTAATATTGTTGCATTTCTGTGGATTGTTTCTCTAAAAGTTAGCATGTAGTGAGAATTTCATACCAGGCTATTAATATTTGCTATTAGAGCAAAAGGCAAAGCAAACGATTACAACTCAATGTTTGTTTAAATTAAAGCCCCTCTTTTCTTCTCCCCACAGTTTTTACCACCTTAAATCTCTTAAAAATTAACTTAGATAAGATTGTTTCGCTTTGTAATTTCCCAGATGCTAAATGCCAAAGTCCAGAATTCATTTAAGTGATCTGATATAATCATTAAATATGATTAATATTTATACTAAGGTTAGCTGATTTTATTTCAAATCTACGCAAAACAAAAGACAAATTTTCAACATAGATTTTTTTTCCCCCAACAGAATTTAAAATCTGTTTGCAAAGAAAACACCAACTCCTGTTGTATAACTTGAAGCCAACAGGAAGTGAAAACTTTATAGAGTTTAAACTGGGAGATGACTGAAATTGAAACCAGAAAATATTCAAACAGTAAATTCTGCATCCTCTATACTCATGATTCAAGAGGATTACCAGAAGTGCTTCCCCCTTATCGTAGCCGTTTTCTAGACTCCAGACTTGGTACCCTGATTTATCGCCACAGTGGAAACAGTTGAGAAGTTTGGCCCCAGAAAACCACCCTGCTTCCTGGAAAAGGTTTCCACAGCTTGCAGAATGAGCTTCATTTATGGTGCATTTTTACTGTAGAAACAATGAGTTCAAAACACTAACTAAGGTCAGTGTAATCATCCAGGGCTTTGCAAATAAAAGCAAAATTAGATAAACTAATTTGTAAAATAGTAGTAGTTAAATATAAAAATGTAATTCACATTTTAGTTCTTGATTACTGTACTGATTAATCAGATAAAAAATGGCACATTCTGCTGATTTTTTATTTAAGACCTTTTTATACAATACTAGACCTACATTACAATATGCAATTCTTTTGCTAAAAGAATGAGAAAATAAACATTTGATTGCCTAAAATTCAGGAACATAGCACTGCTTTTAGTTAATAACTTGTAGCAAAGGATGCATCTGCAGTTAAAAAAATACTTTTATCATCAACATGTGAAAAGCTCAGCCCTATCTGCTCACTTATCAATAAAGTGTGGGGCTAAAGTCTTGATTATTTTTTTCATTTGAACTAGGTGAAGCTAAAACTATGGCACTTGAGGAGTTTTGGATTAAACATACTTATAGACAATGTTCTTTTTACATCTTAAATGCAGAATTTATACATTAATTTGGTCCACGTTTGGCTTAATTACTCCTCGGACTAGTTCTTTCAGCTAGTCAGAGCTGAAGTATAAGAGTATAAGGTCTTTTTTTGAGACCTTATACTCCAATCGATTACTAAATTAGTTGGCAATTATTTAAATAATCTAATTATTTCAGCCCTACTTGAAAACAAAACAAAGTTATCACTATAAATAAGCAGCTGAAGTGTGTTTGCGCCCGCTGACCTGAATCTCCTCGAACGCCTCGTCAATGGTGGTCACCTGGTGCTGCTCGTGAAGCGCCGGCTCGTCACAGAAGAAGCACACCAGGCTTTTGTCCGTCAGGCAGAAGAGCTTGACCTTCTCGTGGTCCTTGCAGGGGTAGGAGCTCCTCTGCGCGTTCAGGATCGCGTCGAGCGGGAAGGCCGAGTAGCGCTCCACAATGTTGGACAGCTTGAGGCTCGGCGACAGCAGCGGATCGGCGAAGGTCCGGCGGCACTCGGGGCAGTCCCGCGCACCGTGTGGCTCCTGCCTGCTCCAGTGCTCGGTGATGCACTTCCTGCAGAAGTAATGCTCGCAGCCGAAGCTGACGGGGTCCTGATAGATGCTGAGGCAGATGGAACAGAGGAGCTCGTCCTTCAGACAGCAAGCCATTTGCAAAGGCTGAGCGGCATCTAAAAGGACGAAGTTCTGAAGCGAAGCACACTGGGTTTAATCTGAGAGCGGACGGTTCACGGCCATGCGAGTGCAGACTGAGAAGATCTACCAGAGCTGTCAAAATGGATGTTTGTGACACTAGCAGAGAGAGGAAAAGAGAAAATGATGCATCGAGTCTTTAATCAGAGGCCAGATTGGTCTTGTTTTCAAAAAGAGTAAGTAATATTTAGTAGTAGCATATTAACTAAATGGACTTTGATAAGAACTCATTAAACATTAAGTATCAGTTGAACCAACAGCAATTAGTCTAACATTAACTATAAAAGTAAAAATAAAAAATAAAAATCTTCCAGCTTCTCAGAGTCAATACCTCGTTTTCATTCTTGATGCTTTGATAAGTATTCTTAACCTTTGAACTTTTTCATATCACAACCACAGACAATGTGTAGTGTTGACATGATTTATGAAAGTAAAAATATTCATGGTTTTAGCAATATTTTACAGAGAACTGCAGCATGCGTTTCTGTTCTCCTGAGTCAATAAATTAATACATTCAATTTCACATTTTTAAAAGTATATACAGCCATCAGCCCGTGTTAAACATTTTGTCATTTTTTTCTTTGCAAAATATCTCAAGCTCAGCCATATTTATTGGCAGAGCATCTGTGAACATCAATTTTCAAGCCTTGCCACAAACTTTAACTAGACCAGTCTAACACACGGATATACTTTGAAGTCATCAAAGTATTGATGTTACTGTAGTAGTGAATGTATGTTTTAAGTCACTGTCCTGTTGGCATGTGAGCATCCACCTTATTTTAAAGTCTCTTGCAGCCTTCAACAGGATTTTGTCCAGGATTATTTAGTATTTTATCAAGCTTCCTTCATATGAACTCAGACCAGAGAACGACTTGTGTTGCTGCTTGTTCAGTAATGTTTTATTTTCCTTTTTCAGAGTTGCTTTTGAACCAAAATAAATGGCACATTGACCAACATATTTGACGTTTGTTGACGATGGCTCTTGACAAAAATATAATATCTGTTATTGGTTTTCACAACTATTCACTAGATGATCTAAATTAATGTTTTTGCTGCACAAATGAACTTGCTTGATTGGAAAACAGATGATTTTGCACACAGGTTGACTCCAATCACCAGTTGGCTGATTAGTGGAGGCAGCTGGTTGACTTTATTTAGGGCTGCCATAATAAAAGGAGCTGAATACAAATACACCAATAGTTTAAAGAAGCTATTGGTCTTTTCTGACTGACAACTGTTACTGTAAATGTTGCAGCATTATTTATGGCTCAACAATGCACATAATCCAGGTGGATACCATGTAGTCAGCGCTTATAACATAAAACCGCAGTTGGTTTCACTTTGACAGCTTCCCCCTTTACCTGCGTGAACACCTGGAAATGTTGAAGCTTCCAAGGAAATGCCTTTTCATTTTGCTAAATCACTTGCCAGATTCGGGTATTTCCCCACGTCTCTTTTATCCCTAACCTCAACAAACAGCCTCCCAGGCGACCAACAGGCAAACACCTGCAGCCCTGTCCTCTGTTTGCTGTCGACCTCCTTCCCCGGTGTTGAGGAGCTTTCATTTTATTTTCCCCCAAATCAGGAGAGTTTTAAACAGCCTGGAGCAGGCTCTTTCATTCTGACAATCATTTAAAAACTACACCGAGTTTGACACATGCTGTAAAGTCGTGGCACATGCTTTATTTAACTAGCTTGACTCGACACCTAGCTGGATTTGTAAACACAACAGACAAGGCACAAAAAAAAAAAAAAGCCACAACAGGAGGATGAATGACACAATAAAAGGCGAAGCATTAATTAATTTAACCTGCTTATTAACAGTAAATAATATCACTTATACATAAACGGAGGGAACTTATCTCAATGTGACATTTTCCACAACAAAAAATGAATAAAAGCGGAGGAAACGAACCTTAACCTACCGACCTCTCTGCGGCGACAGCAGCGGCTTCAATGCGAGTGTCTTTTCAGGAAGAACACCGACACACAACGGCAACAGACGAAACCAACTGCCCCACACACAGAGGGGTGTTCAGAGGGGATTAAACATTATTATGTTTCCACTGTTAACGCCATTCAAGCTACAATAAAACAACCCGAAATATTCAGATGACCACCGTCATTTTAAAGGAATCAAAATCATTTAGACCGTTTGATAGAGCGGTTCAAATTTAACCGTTGACCCCCGATTTCTAAAATGAAGTGACCCACAATTCCTTTCTCCTGTTCACCCGCTGTTAGCAGTTTACCTTTATGAGAAGAAACAGCAAAACACACAAAGAAAAACCGAAACAGTTCATTAAATGGTCTGAATTACATTTTAGTCGACATAATTAAAGAGATTGTCACGGCTCCGTAAAAGCGTTTTCATGAATCGAATGAGGAATACTTGGTCAGTGGCTGCAGTGCTCCTCTTCCACCAGCAGGTGTCGGCAGTGTCCGTAGAAATCACAGTCAATTCAGTTAAGACGCTTTAAATATGGCTGGAAGAGATTAGAGTCGATATTAAGTATTTTTTATAGGAAACTGTCATAAATACATTTAACAATTTTTGAAAAAATAATATTTCTATAAATAAATACCCAAATTAATAATTAAGTTTAAAAAAAGACTTATGTTATTTATAAATATTTTCTATTTAACTATAAACTGCTTTCATGAACTAATTTTCATCAAAATCGCAACACTTAATTGGTTAATACACATAGCACTTTAAGTGGAAACTAAACATATGTCATATTATTTGAGCTATTTTAAGTCCTAAACAAATAATTACAGCTACATTAATTTACTTAATTGATTTCAATTTGTAATTATTAATTTTCAAATAGTTTTTATTATGCCTTTAATTATGGGGCGCTTTTAGACACATAGTTGAAGATAATTTATGTTTTAAGGCAGTGTTTCCCAACCCTGGTCCTCAAGGCACACTGTCCGAGATATTTTAGAGGTTTCTCTGCTTTAATGTGCCTGATTCAACTGATTGCGGTTCAACAAACGCCTGTTAATCAGTCATCAATTGAAATCAGCTGGACTGATCAAGGAAATACCTAAAACATGCAGCGCAGTGTGGCTTGAGGACCAGTGTGCCTAATAACAGTGGGAAACACTGTTTAAGGAAAGAAGAATACCATATTAAGTTCAAATATTTAAAAAATCTTTTACAAAATATGTTATTGAAAATTATACTGTTTGAAATATAATTGTTCTAAAATTGCTCAACTTAGGTGTGATGATATTCAAACATTCTTTACATATATTATGCTATTTGTGTGAAAATGTATTCAAAGTATTGCACTTGGCAAAATTATTCATACCATTTGCAAATTTTCACATCGCTTCATGTTACAACTACAAACTTCAATATATTTTATTGGGATTAAATCTGATAAAACCAACACAAATGTGCATAACTCTCAAGACGCAGAAAAATATGTATGTTTTTTTGGATGCTTTTAGGTGTGTTTCTACAAGCATTTGCACATGTAGAGACTGGAAAGTATCGCTACTTCTTTGCATAACTGAAGTTGAAGCTCAGTGAGATTGGATGGAGCATTGATTTTCAAATTACTGTAAATCTGAACATTAACTTGGCAATCTTAATGCTGAGTTTTACAAGGGATAAAGTGAGAATCAGCATAAACGTTATTTCTTCTGCTCTGTTTTCTGTTTGGCATCTTCTAGCCTAAAATACTGAAAAATATAAAGAGCTGGAAAGATTTCAACCATGTTTCATCACAAACTCTTCTTTCTGGCTTCATTCTTTTATGCCGGGTCATAAATAAATAAATAAACTAAAAATATGCTAGGCGAGAAATACGTAAGAACTCTGAAAGCTCACTTGAATGCCCTTTTATTTTATGTCCACTGTACAAATCAGAAATATATGTAAAAAAAAAAAAAAAAAAGTTTAATAAATCTATATTTAGAACATTTATGTACAACAACAAACAATATATACACATACCCATAAAGTAACAGCTGACGACAAAACAAAGCACTGGGTTTTTGCTGCACATTCTTTCAGTCAAAGCTTTTTAAAGTAATATTAAAAAAATGTTCAGAAGGGACAGGAGTTTTCATGTGCAATAGCTGGGGCTCTCCTCGACTGACATAAACGACAGTTTGCCTGCCTCTTGCTGAGGAGAGCTGACGGACTCCTCTTCCTGTCCAAAGGGAAGTTGATGCTCCACTTGGTTAAAGTCTGTCGGCTGAAAAGATGGCGTCCCACAGGAACCATTTCCTATATGCAAAGTGATGTTGACGTTGACGTGGGGACTGTTCGTTACGGGGCTGACAATCTGCGGGCTGGTGGGCTGAGAGGAGCTCTGTGTGCTGATGCTGCGTTGAGGAGCGGCGGGGTCCGTGAAGGACTGTAAGGTCATGGGCTCCGACAGGAGAGACGCTGCATTGTCAAGGCCTAAAGTTGGTTGTAGAGGCCTGAGGGACTCATGGCTGCTGGAACCATCTGCCCTGGTTGAAGTTTCGGTATCGCTGCTGCTCACACTTTGGTCACTGGTGACTTCCCCTTTCTCCAGCAGACACATTTGCTCCGGTGAGGTAAGTTTGTATGAAATCATCTGAGAGAAGTTGCTGTGACCATTCTAGTGACGAAACAAATCAAGAGTCAGTGTTTTTATATCGTCACAAGCATGACGCATGCAGCTCACTTGAGGCTAATTTGATTTTTGAGTTAGATTAAAAACATACATGAAGTCTAGCTTTTCTATCTTCTACAGTTTGAACAAAAAAAAAACAATTCTTCTCCTTTCAAATCTTTTCCCTTCTGATAAATATGTCTAAAAAGTGTTACTTTTACAGTAATATAACCTCACACTTGAATAATTTATCCAATCCAATCATTTACTCATTGGTGAAAAAAGAACAATCACATGTTGAATTCTTAAGAAATGATAACATTATGTTCATCAGATTGTCTAGAAAACATTTAATTAAGAAACAATGAGTCTTATGTTATAAATTTTATGTGACACATAGTCTCATTTATGTAAGCCACTGACCACAAGGGTGAAGGAGGAACTAAGTCTGTTTAGTCACCACTCACACGCATAGCCAAAAAAAACCTTTTAAATATAGATATAACAATAAATGCAGCTTTTAGTTTTTTTTTTTAATATAATTTAATTGAATTACACTAAAATGACACTAAAAGTATCAACAGCATTCTTATATTTAATTATCTTGTCATGAAAACAAAATGTTTTTCTTTTGCTATTTTTTTTTTTTACAGGTTTTGTTTTTCTGTATTTTTAAACCTACAAAAATAAAAATAAAATTGTGGTTCTTTAAAATAATATATTTCCTAAAGAAGATTTATACCAAAAATTTAAAAATGTAACATTTGTGGCTCTAAATGAGTTTTATTTAGCTGGAATGGTAAAGGTTGCAGACCCCTGTACTATAGGAAATTTATTATTTTTAAAGAACCACTGTTTTATTTTTATTCAGAGGTTTTAAAGAGAGGAATGTAAATTTTACACGGGATGTTGATACTGGAATAGAAAAGCACATGTTTTCAACTTAATGACAAGATCATTAGATATAAGAATTGATACTTTTAGTGTCATTCTGTTGTGGAAATTCAATTACATTATTCAAAGAAAAAGCTGCATATTTAAAAGTATTAGTTGTTTTTTCATCATCTTCAGACAAAGTTATTAAGAGCCATTGTTGAAGGTCCAAAGATCCGCAGGTTGCAGCGTGCATTCCCAGCATGCCTTTCTTTATATCGAAAGAAAGGCATGCTGGGAATGTACAGAGACAAAACTCACCTGTTCTGCTGCCTCACAGTTTCCATTTGCATCTACCTTAGGTGACAAGTGTCCAGAATCTGGAAAAACAGGAAAGAAAAGACATTCAATGAGGCACGGACTCAAGTGTGATTATGACCACAACAGATTCAGTTAAAGAATTAAATAATAGTGACTATTTTTATTCAGTAATTTGGGTTAAAGTCTACCGTCTATCATCAAGACTGGTATGGGTGATGTTACCTCTAGTTTTCTTTCGTTTGCAAAGTATCAGCAGGAGGAAGACGATGATAAGAAACAAAAGGAATCCAGAGGCACCAGCAATGACCGCAACTAAGCAGAAAGTGGGACACAGATGCAAGTTAAGATCAGACATGAGAAACAGGCAAACTGAAACACTGATCAGGCAGTACAGTGAGCTTATGAAACTTGTACCCATTTCACTGATGGGTTGTTCTGGTTTAGGGCCTTTGGGTTCCAGGGTTAGGTGAGACCTGACAGGCTGCGTCATCTGCCGCGGGCCTCGTGGCGTTGTGGCGTTTACTGTAACTGTAGTCGTTACCGTTTGTACTGTTGTACGAAGCGGACAGGGATTGGTGGGGCATTTCTCACACTTCACATCAGAGTTCAGCGTGCCTGACATGAACACACAAACATTTCACAAGATCAGAGCCTCTCATAGAAAATAAAAATAATTACCTACTTCAGCGTAATTATTTATTAAATCTATAGATGTTTATTAAGTGTTTTTTAAGAGATTAAATTTACCTGGCACAGAAACTCTTAATCCAGGTCTGCAAACTCTATACTCCCTACAGTCTGTGCAGAATGGATTATTAAACCCCATCTCACAGAACATCCCAGATTTGCAAACACACTTGGCGTTTCTGGTTGAGGTGCAGTCCTGGTGATTCACAAGACCTTTTTCTGGTTCAGCATGAAAGAGAGTAAACATAAACCATTAGCAGAAAGTAAAACTATGGAACGGATGAGTGAATCAGGTATTATTGCAACATAGATTCACAACACATCTACTGACTCTCTTTGCACTTGGTGCAGGACAAGCAGTTTGGGGTGTAGTTCCAGGTCTCGATGTACTGGTCTGATCCACATGGTTCACATTCAGAGTCGGAGTTTCTAGAGCACTCTTGCCTCAGTCGTTGCCCTGTGAAAACATTCATTTAGTTACTGAACAGACAATTAAACAACATATATAGGAAAGAAATTTTGCTTGAATGAACAAAGTCAGCAGGTTGAATTTGGCTCCTATAAATAGATTTATAATGGCAACTAGAAACAGAGTGGTGTCAGAAACCTGATGTGGAAAAGATGTACTCCGTTATGGAGGGCAGCAGGGATTAAGCAAACAAAACAACAAATGAGATTACCAAACACACTAAAGTGGGATTAATACCTCCCAATGTATTCATTTTAACACTTCGAAATTATGTGGCACCATCTTCAAAGTAAAAACATAATTAAAAACATTGAATGAGTCTGACTGACTTTGAAAAACAATAATCAAAGAGGAGTTAGAGATGGGCTTAACAGCACAAAAAGCAAAGAGAACTTTAGTTACTAGAGCTGTTGGATAAACTTTAGAAATAACTACTAACAGATTTAAACAGAAAATTATAGCTTAGCATCGCTAAGACGCAAAAACATTTGGATGTTTGATGGAGCAATTTCAGAGTAATAGGGTATTATTTTAAACAAAAGACAACCGTGACCTCGTTTGTAGCCTGGATTTAGAGTCAGCCTCAGTGACACCTTAATTTCACTGCCATCGACTGCTGGAGTTCCCCAGGGTTCAGTACTGGGGTTTGTTCTTTCTGCACTCGACGTTCTGCTCCTTCAATCTATCTTAAAACAAAACTGTTCTACTTTTTTATGATCGTGTAGATGCCTGTAGAAAAGAACGATGGGAACTACTGTACTTAAATCAGCAAACTAAAAGTTATGATCCTGAATAAAAGATAAATCTGTCATTTTAAACTGAACAGGTAGCTGAGCTCATTTATA